>NC_052172.1:20619160-20824160 GCF_902713615.1 Scyliorhinus canicula
GCGTTATTAACGCCGGCTGTTGTGCGATTGGGAGCGCCGTGAGGACGTCTCCGCGACCCTCCTGACAGCCGCCCATGACCCCGAGTTTGACAATGTCTGCTGTAGATGGTAGACAGGCTTTGGGGAGTTAGAAGGTGAGTTACCCGCCTTGGATTTCTAGCCTTTGGCCGGCTCTTGTAGCCACAGTATTAATATGGTAGTCCAGTTCAGTTTCTGATCCATGGTAGCCCCCAGGAATGGTACCGCGTCAGTAATGCCTGCCTAGTTTGTGCACTCAGCTTCTGAAGTAAGCCTTGAACCTACGAGCTTCCTGCTTGGGCACCATCAATGAATCAACCTGACACAAAAGAGAATGATAGAACGTTTACAGTGTAGAAGGTGGCCATTCTGCCTGTCGTATCCACGGCAACCAACAGGGAGACATCCAACCTAATCGTTTTCCAGCTCCTGCTTTGCTGCCTCGTAAACTAGGGCGTTTCAAGTGATATTTAAATACTTTTAAAATGTGATGGGGGTTTCTGCCTTTCCAGTTGTAAGCCATATGGAGCAGAAGACTGAGTTCAACAACAATTTCCATTTGTAAAGCTGCCAAGCTCTAGAATCACCCCCGATTCTCTCTCTCTCTCTCGCTCTGTAAAATCTGCCTCTTTGAATATGGTCACCAGTTCTCATGTCTCTTTATTGGCTTGGTCCCAACTATTGTCTCATTATGCCCTTGTGAAAGTGCCTTGGGCGTTTTTGCTATGTTAGATGCTGTATAATGCTTGTGTGTGCCTTGACCCTTATGTCACACTCTGCTGGATGTGTGTTTCCCCTTTGGTATGTAAGTAAAAGTAAAGTCATCACATAGTCCCATCTGGGCTGGGATGGTACCGCAGGCTGGCCTGTAAAATAAGTCAAGGCTCCTGCTCACTGCTGGCAAGAAGATGTTGAGTGATGAAGGGACTGGGTTCAGCTCTAATGCCAGCTCTCTCTTGCTGGTTGTGTATGTTAGAGCTGGTGTATATATGGCCTTCTCGCTGAGGTAACCCAGGGATTTTGCATCATAAGCGTTAGGCGTTAGTGTCTCACGCAGGTGAGGAAAAGCAATTGGACCGTTACAAACTTTCAACACCTGTCTCATAAAGGCAGACGCTTAACATCGGGTGTTAAACCTCTGATAAGTGTTAATGTCCTCATCAGCATTTAACACTCTACTGGGAGCAGCAATTGTCTTGCAATTCGAATGGCTTGTTCATCAGAATCTGATCAGTAGGTGCTGACTTCAGTGCCTGATTGCGATCTCAATGACTCAGACCTGTGGAATTGCTGGTCGGAGTGGCTGAAGCATGTATCCCGGAGCTGTGGAAAGTTTAAAATGCCATCTTTATTTTTATTAAGTTTTTATCATTTTATATAACAAAGAAACACCTCCACCCCAAACAGAGCTAGTACAAAAGAACGCCTCAACCCCATCCCTAGCAGATGATGGTGACCAACTCCTTGAAATGCAGAATGAACACCTCTATCGCCCTCTCACAGTGAAGGAATTCCAAAGTCCCCCAGCCAAACTGAGGCACAGGGGGATAAACTGATCTCCACCCTTAACAGGACCCTCCTGCGAGCAATCCAACCCTAATCTCGCGCACACAAATTGTGGCGATCACCTTGAGCAACACTTCACACCACATCCTGTCTCCCAGTGCCGTCCCCAACTCCTCCTCCCTTAACACCCTCCAGCGGTACCATATCCTCCTCCAGAATCCTCCTGTAAATCCCCGAGGTAACCCCCCACTCCATGCCCTCCACCGACAGCATTCCCTCCAACAGCGAGGGGGGGGTGGCATCACCAGGAATGTCAGTCGGAAAGATCTTCCTTGCGAAATCCTGCACCTGCATACACTGGGAAGACCCGTTCCATGGGACCCCATACTTCTCCAAACTCGTGGAACACCCCTCCGGAAACAAATCCCTAATTCCTACCACCTCCTTGCCCGCCCAGCCCCGGAACCTTGCTTCTAATCTAGCCGGTTCAAACAAGTGATTTGCACAGTTCGGCACCGTCCCCAACTTAAAATGCTGCCAAAATTGCCTCCAAATCTTCAAAGTGACTACCACCACTGGATTGCCCGAGTATTTCCCTGGGGATAACGGGAGTGGCGCTGTCTGAAATGTCATCTTGCTGAGCTGGTGCCACTACAGCTCTTGAGTCAGAAGTGGGCACTGCACTCCCCGGTTGGCCTGGCAATTTAAACCATGGGATGGACAAGAGCACAAGATGTAGGTGCAGGAGCAGACTTGTCTGAGGATTCAGGGTAAACCATTTCGGACAGATATTAAGGAGATATTTCTTCACCCAAAGAGTGGTGAGCCTGTGGAATTCATTACCACAGAAAGTAGTTGATGCTAAAACATTTAATATATTCAAGATAAAAGCAAATTACTGCAGATGCTGGAATCTGAAGCGAAAGAGAAAATGCTGGAAAATCTCAGCAAGTCTGGCAGCATCTGTAAGGAGAGAAAAGAGCGAAAGTTTCGAGTCCAAATAACTCTTTGTCAAAGCTTTTTTAAAAAAAATTAATTTAGTGTACCCAATTATTTTTTTCCAATTAAGGGGCAATTTTAGTGTGGCCAATCCACCTACTCTGCACATCTTTTGGGTTGTGGGGGCGAAACCCACGCAGTCTTTGTCAAAGCTAACAGTAAGAAGTCTTACAACACCAGGTTAAAGTCCAATAGGTTTGTTTGAAACACTAGCTTTCGGAGCACTACTCCTTCCTCGGGTGAATTCACAGTGAATTCACCTGAGGAAGGAGCAGTGCTCCGAAAGCTAGTGGTTGAAACAAACCAGTTGGACTTTAACCTGGTGGAAGACTTCTTACTGTGCTCACTCCAGTCCAACGCTGGCATCTCCACATCAAAGCTAACAGACAGAGAAAGTGGGAAATATTGATACTGTGGAGTGAGAATGAAAGATGAGTCATAGCCACAGAAACCCAGGGAAACCGGGTGCTAATGGCCACAGATACCAAGGGGAAAGAGTGTTAATGGCAGTCCCCAGAGAGAACAAAAGGTGTGAAAGGCCAAACAACAGAGAAACTAACATCAGAGGATGAACTGTTGATGTGGTGGAGGGGATGGGGGAAACAATGAGGAGAAAGGTGAAGGAAAGGTGGGAGGGGAGTTAAATATATATTAAGAAAGAAATGGTAAATGACGGTTAAAATGAAATGGGATGAAAACAAATGGGTTGAGGTGGGGTAGAGCTGATCATTTGAAGTTGTTGAATTCGATGTTCAGGCCGGAAGGCTGTAGCGTGCCTAACCGGAAGATGAGATGTTCTGCCAGTTTGCGTTGAGCTTCACTGGAACATTGCAGCAGGCCAAGAACAGACATGTGGGCATGGGAGCAGGGTCTTTTGTTAAAATGGCAAGCAACAGGAAGGTCAGGGTCCTGAATGCGCACAGACCGAACATGCTCAGCAAAGCGATCACCCAGTCTGCGTTTGGTCTCTCCGATATAGAGGAGACCACATTGGGAGCAGCGACTGCATTAGACCAAATTGAAAGCGGGGCAAGTGAAACGCTGCTTAACCTGGAATGAGTGTTTTGGGCCTGGGATGTTAAGCATGGAAGAGGTAAAGGGGCAGGTGTTACACCTTCTGCGATTGCATGGGAAGGTGCCATGGGTGATGGGAGAGGTACTGGGTATGGTTGAGGATTGGACTAGATTGTCTCGGAGGGAACGGTCTCTGCGGAATGCTGACAGAGGGAGTGAAGGGAAGATGTGTTTGGTGGTGGCATCACGCTGGAGTTGGCGAAAATGGCGGAGGATTATGCTTTGCATATGGAGGCTGGTGGGATGAAATGTGAGAACGAGGGGGACTTTATCCTTGTTCTGGGAGGGTGGGGAGGGGGCGAGGGTAGTGGCGCTGGAAATGGACCGCGCACTATTGAGGGCCCTATCCACAACTGTAGGTGGGAAATCACGGTTGAGGAAGAAGGAACACATTTTCGAAGCACCATTTTGGAAAGTGGTATCATCGGAACAAATGCGATGGAGGCAAAGGAGTTGGGAGAAAGGGATGGAGTCCTTACAGGGTGTAGGGTGTGAAGATCTGTAGTCCAGATAGCTGTGGGAGTCAGTGGGCTTGGAGGGGATATTAGTGGATAGTCTATTGCCGGAAATGGAGACAGAAAGATCAAGGAAGGGAATGGAAGTGTCTGAGATGGACCAGGTGAAAGTGATGGAGGGGTGGAAACTGGAAGCGAAGTTGGTGAATTTTTCCAGGTCCAGACGAGAGCATGACGCGGCACCAAAATAGTCATCAATATATCAGTAAAGGAGTTGTGGGAGGGGGCCCGGAGAGGCCTGGAACAAGGAATGTTCCACATACCCATAAAAAGGCAAGCGTAGCTAGGACCCAAGCGGGTACCCATTGCTACACCTTTGATTTGGAGAAAGTGGGATGAGTTAAAGGAGAAGTTGTTGAGAGAGAGAACGACTTCAGCCAGGCGGAGGAGTGGCGGTGGATGGGAATCTTCCGGGCCTCTCTTCAAGTGGAGTTTAAATAGTGGAGTTACATTAGCTACCCTTCAAACTGTAGGAACTGTTCCAGAGTCTATAGAATCCCGGAAGATGACCATCAATGCATCCATTATTACTAGAGCTATTTCCTTAAGCACTCTGGGTTGTAGACTATTAGGCCCTGGGGATTTATCCACCTTCAATCCCATCAATTTCCCCTATTCTCTGTGAATACTGCTCTCCTTCAGTTCCCCTCTCTCACTAAACCCTGCGTTCCCCAGTTTTTCTGGTATGTCATTTGTGTCCTCCTTTGTGAAGACAGAACCAGAAATGGTCAGACGTCCGAACAGGAGGGAACTGCAGAGCTCTGAGGAGAGCGCGGGGCAGCGGGGTCGCTTTTGGAATACTCCAGTCAAACTCTTGAGGCGATTGGAAAAAATATACTCATGCTGCGCTTAGCTCACTATCTGGGTGTAGTCCTTGGGTAGACCTGAGCCATTTGGGGAACGAATCTCTCAGGTTTCACCCCCCCCCTGCCTCTCCTGTGTGTATGTGTGTGTGTGTTTGCGCGCGCCCGTGTCCATATTGGTGTGAGCGTACACACAGCTTTGAACTCTGGGACAATGGGGATTATTTACCAGAATCTTGTGTGAGGCAATGGTTTGTATGCTGAAAGCGGTGACGAACGCCATTGAGCTGTATCCTAGCTCGTCACTGCCTTCAGGAGAGATGAGGGAGGGCACTTGAGTTGAGATGGGGAAGCTTCTGGATTATGGAAATGCCAGTGAAAGTCAGCCTGTGATTATTGCACCCTGGCAGATACATTTCTTTCCACTTAATACGACGGTTCAAAACAAAACCATTCTAATACTCTGAACAATCAGTCTACTTACAGGTCCAGACATGATCTTGGCATTAGTCAGCCTGACTGTTAATAGTGCTTTAGGATCATTTATTAATGTAGGTGTCACACCAAATGATGTAACAACGTATCCAGCTTTTCTTGGAATCTATCTGACTGATTATGGTGGTTCTGCTGTCTTGACTTGTATTTGGCATTGGTTGAAGTGAATTGGCAAATTGAGCTTTTTAAACGATGTCTACATTTTAAAAACATGGTAATGTAGTCCTTCAATTTAATTGGTGGAAGTCCAAATTGAGTATTGCTGAGAAAAGAGACTGGTCGAAGCTTTTTATCGTACACTCATCACGACACTTCGCAAGAATAAGCGGAAAACAGCTATTTATACTGTATGAGACGAGCATGCTGATTGCTTATCAAGTACCTCTCTGGTAGTGGCATTGCCATAGAGAACCAACCAGGTGACTGACAGTTAACTGCCAAGCATTTTTGAAATTTAAACCAAGAAGTTTGACCCTGATTGGTCAAGACATTTGGCTGAGTAATGAGTCAGCGAATGGCTGTCACTTATTTTGTTTAGCTGAAACAGGCGCAATGTGTGTACATGTTCTTTCTGTCTGTGAAGACCAAGCCCTTTGTATTAATATATATAGCTTCCAGTATCCACTCACGCACCACACTGCAAGCTTGACTGACTATCTTAATTTGGCTGACAGCTCAATTCTTGGCACACGAGGATTAATTGACAAATGTCCATTGGCTGAATCGATTAATTGGAAAATGTCCAATGGCTGAATCGCATCTCATGTTGGGCACTTTTGAGTTTTACATGTACGGGCTGATTGGGTATGGTCCATACTTTGCTTGTTGCCAACAGCTGCTGAGACATGCTGTTATATTAATATTCTTGCCAAGTGCCCTGATGGTGGCCTTCCCGTGGCTCTGCTCAAAGTGGAATATACCAGTGATGTAGCTGGTGTGACATCTACAGCTTCCAGAGCCCAGAACATTCCTGTTGATGGGATGTGCCGCTGTATGTGTGACCGCTTGCCAGAGGAATGACACCCAAAGGAGGAGATCATACTACATGTTGCACACTTAAATGTGTTGACATCGAGATTTGTTGCCTCTGAACGCTTTAACTTTGAAAACAGGCAGTTTTCATAAGCGGATTGAATCTCCAACATACTGAATCTTTCAGACTTGAGTGATGTGGGTGGGATAGAGTGCTAGTGATGGGCTAGTGAGGACCGATTAGTAATGGTACGACACATCAGAGATTACATGGGCTGCCCCCCCCCCCCCCCCCCCCCCCTCATTTGTCTGTCTGCTTCAAAAGTGGTGTTTGATAGCCCACGGTCAGATGGACGTTCAGGCTAAACCTGCTGACCATTGACTTAGTTTGAGAGTGGGAAAATTGCACTGAAGCTCACTATACAGTACCTGATTTCCTAAGTGTTCAAGTTATTTCAGAGCTAAGCCCCAGCTCTTTAGTTCCTTTAGGTAACTTTGAATGTTGTTACTGAAAGTCTTTTTTGAGAGACATACTATCAAAGCTGTTCATCTTGCGTTCACCAGGACAGGCGCAAGGCTACCAATTGTAAAGGGAACAATAATTTTATACTGCATGAGAAGAGAGTGCGGATTAGTGGCAAATGCACTCTTGAGACATTGCCATGGGGAATGTACCAGGGAACAGTTAACTGCCAAGCATTTGTTTAACTTCAAACCAGGCAGGTAGACTTTAGTCAAAGCATTTCCATAGGGAATGAACCAGGGAATGGCTGTCCCTGAAGTTTCAGTTCAGCTGAAGCAGGTGCAATGTGTGGACATGCTCCTTCTGTCTGCAAAGGACAGGGGCCCCGAGTGTGAATGTATGTACCTTTTAGCATGAGTAAGTGAGCCACACTGCAAGCCCCACCGATAATCTTGGTATAATCAGGGTAGTTTAGGAAGTGCTGTCCAGTCATGGGATCACATCTAATGTTGCACACCGTTTTGAGTTTTGCAACTGTGGCATGGTTGGGTGCAGTCAGCATTTTGTCTGTTGTGAAGAGCTGAAGGGGTGTGCTGTTGGATGCGATCGTTGGGGAGTACAGCCAACATACCTGGCATTGAAATTCATATACAGCATTACTCATTTGTGTGACAGTTACAGCATCTTTTTGGCTTGTCAGTAGCATCCCGTTAGGGGAGGCGGTGGTGCATTGGTATTATCACTGGGCTAGTAAACCAGTAACCCAGGGTAATGCTCTGGGGACCCTGGTTCAAATCCCACTGCAGATGGTGAAATTTGAATTCAAAAAAATAAATCTGGAATTAAAAGTCTGATGATGACCATGCAACCTTTGTCGATTGTCGTTAAAAACCCATCTGGTTCGCTAATGTCCTTTAGGGAAGGAAATCTGCCTTCCTAACCTGGTCTGGCCTACATGTGACTCCAGACCCACAGCAAAGTGGTTGACGCTTAACTGCCCCCTCGAGGGTAATTAGGGATTGGCACTAAATGCTGGCACAGCCTGCAATGCCCACGTCCCATGGCAATTTTTTAAAGATGGAGCACACTACATTTTGTTGCTTCTCAATAACAGTTGTGGGAAACGGCTAACTTCACCTGTCGCTCAAAGTTTTGAGACAGCCTACCATTTCCAGTCTAATCTGAGGCAAACTAGGCACTTTTTCAGGACCGAAATCGGCGACCATAGGCCCATTTGTGAGTTTGCACAATTTATCGTAAGAAATTACCTGATCAATGTCGCTATTATCCCACATGATAGCTTTGATGCACCCTACTTCAGCGTCGGTAGAAGCTTGGGGGACAGCCATTCCCTGGTTCATTCCCCATGAATCAGTCAACCTGCCTGCTTCATGTTTAAAGAAAAACTTGGCAGTTGACTGTTCCCTGGTGCATTCCCCATGGCTGGGATCATTCCCCTTCTGATCAGAGTCCAATTGCCAAACAGTCAGCACACTCTGCTCAGGCAGTATAAATTGTTGTTTCCTTTGCAACTGGTATTCTTACCTGCCCTGATGAGTGCAAGATGAAAAACTTCAACAGTGTGTCTCTTTTCTTTCCAGCAATACTATCAACGACTTGACGCATTTCGTATTGTGAGCAGGGGATTCGAGTCCTCGGTGGGGAAACATTCTGGCTAAATGTAAGTCAAAGAATTCTTAATTTTTAGTAGTCATGCATAAATAACTGCCTCTTGGCTGCCCCCTCAAGGGCTTTACTCTCGACACCTGATTGCTAGCGAAGCTATTCTAAAATATCTGTTCTGAAGTTTGTGTACATTTCAAAAGTCTGAAAGGCAAGCTAAACAGATTAGACAGTACCACCGACATGGTTTGGTTGCTGTCACTAGTCAGCTGCAAGGTGGGGGGGGGGTAATGTTGAAATAAGATCTATTTGGGTACCTTGCATAGCTGGATGTTTTTAAAAAAGGATTCGTTGTTCTTAAAGCAGCAATAAGCATCGGAATCAGAACAGGAGAACAATTATTATGGGACCCCTACAGTCAGCAGAAAAATGACATTTTCTGCACAAGTTTGGCCTGGGTTCAGCCCCATCCCTTCGAAGGGAAAGGGAAATGTTGCCATTCACTGTGTTTTCCTAGCTTTTGCATTACTCCTTCAAGGAAACGTAAGTGAAACTCTTTGCCTCTTCGTGTGGCTCGGTGTTGTTGCATTTGTACATCTGTTGGTGAGACCACATCTGGAGTGTTGTGTCCAGTTTTGCTCTCCTTATTTGAGGAAGGATGTGGTGGCGTTGGAGGCAGTTCAGAGGAGGTTCGCCAGATTGATTCCGGAGATGAAAGGGTTGACGTGCGAGGAGAGATTAAACAATTTGGGCTCAAACTCGCTGGAGTTTAGAAGGATGAGAGGGGATCTGATCGAGGTGTATAAAATACTAAAAAGGTTGGGGGGGGGGGGGGGGCGGCCGGCCCGCACGGTGGCGCTGAGATCGCAGGTTCGATTCCAGCTCTGGGTCACTGTCCGTGTGGCATTTGCACATTCACCCCCACAAGCCAAAGATATGCAGGTTAGGTGGAGTGGCCACGCTAAATTGCCCCTTAATTGGAAAAATGAATTGGGTATTCTACATTTTAAGAAAATACTAAAAAGGATTGATAAAGTAAACGTAGATCAAATGTTCCCCCTTGTGGGGCAATCTAGAACGAGAGGTCACAGATATAGACATAGACACAGAACATACAGTGCAGAAGGAGGCCAATTGGGCACATCAAGTCTGCACCGACCCACTTTAAGCCCAATCCACCTAACCTGCACATCTTTGGACTGTGGGTGGAAACCGGAGCACCCAGAGGGAACCCACCCACACACGGGGAGAACGTGCAGACTCCGCACAGACAGTGACCCAGCAGGGAATCAAACCGGGACCCTGGAGATGTGAAGTCACTGTGCTACCGTGCTGCCCAAAGGAATTTTTGTGAACCAGATGGGTTTTTATGACAATCGACAATGGCTTCGCGGTCATCACTAGACTTTTAATTCCAGATATTTAATTGAGTTTAAATTCCACCACCTGCCGTGATGCGATTCGAACCTGGGTCCCCAGATCATTATCCTGGTCTCTGAATTACTAGTCCAGTGGCAATACCGCTACGTCACCGCCTCCCCTCGTCGTATAGCTTGAGAGATGGTAGATTTAGAACTGAGCCGAGGAGGAACTACGTCTCGCAGAGGGTGGTGAATTTGTGGAACTCGCTGCCCCATAGTGCAGTGGAGTGCAAATCATTAAATGGTTTCAAGAAGGAGATAGATATATTTCTGATTTAAAACCGATTAAAGGGAAATGGAGAACAGGTGGGGAGGTGGATTTGAGACCAGGAAGAGATCAGCCATGATCTGATTGAATGGCGGAGCAGGCGGGAAGGGCTGAATTGCTGACTTCTGCTCTTAGTTTCTATGTTGTTATGTGTTAGACTTTGTTGGATAGCTCTCCTGGGACATCTCAACCATTTAAAACGGTACTGTATAAATGCAAGTAGTTTGTCTACTCACGACTGTGAAAGTTGCTGATTCCCGTTCTACGAATAGTACTGGGATACGTTTTAATTCTAGTGAGCAATACTTGATCAGCACACTTGGTGTCCTTCCCATTGTAAGAATCCAAAATGATGGAATGTGTTGGACATGGCACAGTTTACCCCCCGGTAACCTTTACAACATGCAGTGTTGTAACTGCCTCGCAAAATGGCCAAGTGTTAAATATAGTTGAACGCTGAAATATAATCTACTGCAGGCGGTGCTCTGAGAAATGAGGTTTGTTTTCAACAGATGGTTTAACTTGGGAGGGTTTCACGGAAGCTGAAGGTGCTAATTTTAGGACTTTTTTAGAGAAAGAGGACCCCCCCTCCCCATGCCATTGTGCGCTCCCTGGAACATCGACCGAGAGGTCGCTTATCCTAATTTCAGGCCTTGGCTCTCAGCTGGCTGTCGGTGTTTGTGAGAGCGGTTGGAATGTTGAACTCTCGCTCTCCGTGGGGACATGGCTGGATCGTATTCAATGCGAGTCCCTGTGGCTGAGAAGCCAGCAGTGTCAGATTTGTCACTGTAGCTTAAGGCTACGGTGGAACACTGAGCTTTAGAATATAGACTCAAACAACTTCGATTATTAACCTTCAGGTATGTGTTTTACACTCTCTGTTCTCCTTGTCTCAAAATATCGTCCATATCACAGCAAGCGCAGTGCAAGTAGACTGTTTTGAAGGGTGGGTATAGGCGTTGCTTTAAGCCTGCACAGCTGCTAAACTGCTGAACCAAAAAGCAACCAATTCCCCTCTGATCAGAGGCAGGCTGTTAAAAGGCCGCCCACACTGTAGAAATCATAACAGCGTCTATTGAAATTGATGTTCCACTGTCATCCGGAAATGAAAGTTCTCAGGACTCCACGGATTGCATCAAAAGGTGCATACAGTGCTCATCATTGCCCCCTAACCATCACACTCTGCACTCATACAAAAACCATTCTGAGGTGTGTGTGTGTCCAAACTGACGGGTTGAAATATTGTCTTCAAATTAAGTGCAATGCACAGAAATAGGTCACTGGACCCAACTACTCCATGTCGGTGTTTGCTCCACGTGAGGCTTCTTCCATCCCTCGCTAGTCTAATCCTGCCAGCATGTCATTTATTCCTTTCTCCCTTGTGTTTATCAAGCTTCCCCTCAAACTCGTGTGTCATTTACTTCAACACCATGTGGTAGAAGTGCCACATTCTCACCACTCTTTGGATGAACTCTCTCCGTACGGCTTATACATGCCATGATTGTGGGGCATAAAGTGTACCTTTGCCCTCGTGCTCCTGCCTGCCTAGATTGAGGTGTGCACGATTAGATCACAAAGTAGATGGAGATTTTTTAAAATGCCATTCAGCCCATCAATTTGCAAAGAACCAACAGTTTTTCCGCCACTGCTTCTTCCTATTTCCTATGTGTTTCCGGGGCGATTGCCTCCGCTCTGAGATGGCAGCAGAATTGCTTCAATTGACTTTGGTGCTTTGAGCTTGGGAGGGGGCAAAATGAAGCATCCGGGATTCCCCATCTAATAATGTTATTGTACGTGTGTGTCCAGTCAGTGAGGGCAGGGTTGAGCTAACCTGCAAGGCGGCATGGTAGCACTGGTGCTTCACAGCTACAGGGTCCCAGGTTCGATTCCTGGCTTGGCTCACTGTCTGTGCTGAGTCTGCACGTTCTCCCCGTGTCTGCACCGGAATGTGGCAACTAGGGGATTTTCTTTTTTTATAAATTTAGAGTACCCAATTCATTTTTTCCAATTATGGGGCTGGTTTAGCTCACTCTGATAAATCGCTGGCTTTTAAAACAGACCAAGCAGGCCAGCAGCACGGTTCGATTCCCGTACCAGCCTCCCCGGACAGGCGGCGGAATGTGGCGACTAGGGGCTTTTCACAGTAACTCCATTGAAGCCTACTCGTGACAATAAGCGATTTTCATTTCATTTCATTTAGCATGGCCAATCTACCTAGCCTGCACATCTTTTGGGTTGTGGGGGCGAAACCCACGCAGACACGGGGAGAATGTGCAAACTCCACACGGACAGTGACCCAGAGCCGGGATCGAACCTGGGACCTCGGTGCTGTGAGGTGGCAGAGATAACCACTGCGCCGCCATGCTGCCCCATCAAGGGGGAATTTATTGTGGCTAATCCATCTAACCGGCAAATCTTTGGACTGTGGGAGGAAATAGAAGCACCCGGAGGAAACCCACACGGAGAATGTGCAAACTCCACACAGACAGTGTCCCGAGGTTGGAATTGAATCCGGGACCCTGGATGTTGTGGGACAGCAGTTACACCATACTGCCCAAGGGAGAGGAAGGACGAAGATCATGATTGAAATTTAAGCCATGATTTCCTGTAATCTCGGTTTGTTGTAATAGGGATAACCAATTTAAAATAACTAACTCCTGATTAATATCCTCCTCCGGTTGTCTTTAAGTCACTGCATCCACTACATCCTCTTATTGATGATTCTATGATGATTCTGGCTTCAGAAAGCTTGTAGCCCAAGCGATTTCTGACAGTGTAATTTGATGGCTTCTCCCAGTAGCCTGGTGAGTAATAACATCGTGGTTCTACCTTACAAAGTCACAGCAATGAAGGGTGAAGAAGGATATTTTAGCGCGTGGTAGAATCCCACCGCTCCCCCTTTGAAGTATCCAATCAGTTTTCATTATAGTATTTTTGCCTCCAGCATTCTGTACCAGATTTTATCCATGTGTTAATCACTCTTTTATGTGGTGAACAAGCTGTTAAACTGTGCCAAATTGATTGTTTTTATTAGTTTTAACCTGCATTGTGCCGATTTGAGCTTGTTTCCCAGATTTTCTGTTTCTATCGCCTCGACTAACGCCTCCAAAACCCATTATTTGACAGTTTTAAATTTGTTTATAGGATGTGGCCATCGCTGGCCAGGTCAGCATTTGTTTTTAATAAATTTACAGTGTCCAATTAATTTTTTCCAATTAAGGGGCAATTTAGCGTGGCCAGTCCGCCTACCCTGCACATCTTTGTATTGTGGGGGTGAAACCCACGCAGACACGGGGAGAATGTGCAAACTCCACATGGACTGTGACCCGGAGCCGGGATCGAACTTGGGACCTTGGTGCCGTGAGACAGCAGTGCTAACCAGTGTGCCAGCGTGCTGCTCTCCAAAGCCAGCATTTAATGCACGCTCTTAATTAAGATGGAGGTGAACTGGGGAACAGTGCTGTTAGAGAGGGAGTACTGCTGAAGTTTCAGGATTTTGAGCCAGCTGCAGTGAAGACTGGTGACGTGCTTCCAAGTCAGGATAATATGTGGCGGGGAGGGGAATTTGTAGATGGTGGTGTTCCCTTGCCCCTGCTGCCCTTGTTCTATACAGTGGAAGGTGCAGTTGCAGCAGCCTTGGTGATCCTTTATAGACGGTACACGCGGCTGCCACTGTGTTGGAGGGAGTGAATGTTGAAAGTGGTGGATGGGGTGCCAGTGAATGGGGGCTGCTTTGTCCTGGGTTGTGTTGAGATTCCTGAGGGTTGTTGGAGCTCTTCCCATCCAGGCAAGTGGAGAATATTCCATCAGACTTGTGGCCTTGTCGACAGTGGGCAAACTTTGGGGAGTCAGGGAGTGAGTTACTCTCCACAGAATTCCCAGCCGCTGACCCGAGATTTTTGCCACAGTATTTATGTGGCTGGTCCAGTTAAGTTTTTGGTCAGTGGTAACCTCTGAGGAAATAGATGTTGGGCGATTCAGCCATGGTAATTGCTGTAGGATGTGAAGGGTTTAAGTTCTTGTTGGAAATGGCAATTGCCTGGTAATTGTAGAACAAATGTTACTTGCCACTTATCAGCCCAAGCCCGAATGTTGTCTGGGTTTTGCTGCATTTGAACACTCGAGACTTAGAAAGACTTATAAAGAAGGCAGATGCACATGGGATACAGGTTAACTTGATAAGGTGGATTCAAAATTGGCTTAGCTGCAGGATCATAGTGATCATAGAATTTACAGTGCAGAAGGTGGCCATTCAGCCCATCGAGTCTGCACCGGCTCCTGGAAAGAGCACCCTACCCAAGGTCAACAACTCCACCCTATCCCCATAACCCAGTAACCACACCCAACACTAAGGGCAATTTTGGACACTACGGGCAATTTAGCATGGCCAATCCACCTAACCTGCACATTTTTGGACTGTGGGAGGAAACCGGAGCACCCGGAGGAAACCCACGCACACATGGGGAGGATGTGCAGACTCCTGTGACAGAGTGTGATGACTGACGGCTACTTTGGTGACTGGAAGCCAGCGTCCAGTGACGTACCACAGGGATCTGTGCCGAGTCCATTTGTATAAATGGCTATGTCCAAGGTGATACACTTTGGAAGGAGTAATGTGACAAGGAAGTATTCAATGAATGGCCTGACACTGGGAAGTTCCGAGGAACAAAGGGACCTCGTTGTGATTGTCCATAGGTCTCTGAAGAGCAGGTTAATAGGGTGGTGAGAAAGGAATATGGGACACTGCTTTTATCAATCAAGGCCTAGATTACAAAAGCAGAGAGGTCATGTTGGAGTTGTATAGAACTTTGGTGAGGCCCCAGCTGGAGCACTGTGTGCAATTCTGGTCACCACATTATAGGAAGATGTGATCGCACTGGAGGGAGTGCAGAGGGGATTCACCAGGATGTTGCCTGGGATAGAACATTTAAGTTATTAAGAGAGGTTGGATAGGCTTGGGTTGTTTTCGCTGGAGCAGAGAAGACTGAGGGGCAACCTCAGGTGTACAAGATTATCAGGGGCATGGACAGGGTGGATAGGGTATAGCAGTTCCCCTTGGTTGAAGGGTTGGTTACGAGGGGACGTAAGATCAAGGTCGGCGGGGGGGGGGTTTAAGGGGGATTTGAGGAAAAACATTTTTACCCTGAGGGTGGTGACGGTCTGGAACGCGCTGCCTGGGAGGGGGGTAGAGGCTGGAACGCACTGCCTGGGAGGGTGGTGATGGTCTGGAACGCACTGCCTGGGAGGGTGGTGATGGTCTGGAACGCACTGCCTGGGAGGGTGGTGATGGTCTGGAACGCACTGCCTGGGAGGGTGGTGATGGTCTGGAACGCACTGCCTGGGAGGGTGGTGATGGTCTGGAACGCACTGCCTGGGAGGGTGGTGATGGTCTGGAACGCACTGCCTGGGAGGGTGGTGACGGTCTGGAACGCACTGCCTGGGAGGGTGGTGATGGTCTGGAACGCACTGCCTGGGAGGGTGGTGATGGTCTGGAACGCACTGCCTGGGAGGGTGGTGATGGTCTGGAACGCACTGCCTGGGAGGGTGGTGACGGTCTGGAACGCACTGCCTGGGAGGGTGGTGACGGTCTGGAACGCACTGCCTGGGAGGGTGGTGACGGTCTGGAATGCGTTGCCTGGGAGGGTGGTAGAGGCAGGTTGCCTCACATCCTTTAAAAAGTACCTGGATGGGATTCGGCAGACAGGTCGGGTGTTTTTCATGTGTCAGTGCAGACTCAATGGGCCGAAGGGCTTCTGTTCTGAATTATTCTGTGATTCTGAGAGTCAGGAGTTGTGAATGGAACCGAACACTAGACACCAGCGAATATCTCCACTTCTGACCTTATGTTGGAGGGAAGGTCATTGCTGAAGCAGTTGAAGATGGTCGTGTCTAGGGCACTGCCCTGAGAAACTCCTGTAGCGATGTTCTGGGTTGTGATTTTAAAAAAAAAATTAGAGTACCCAATTAATTTTTTCCAATTAAGGGGCAATTGAGCGTGTTCAATCCACCTACTCTGCACATCTCCACACGGACAGTAACCCAGAGCCGGGATCGAACCTGGGACCTCAGCGCCGTGAGACTGCAGTGCTAACCCACTGAGCCACCGTGCTGCCCATGTTCTGGGTTGTGATGATTGGCCTCCAGCAATCACAGCCGTCTTCCTTTGAGCTGGAATCGCTCCTTTTTATAGACGCAGCACCGATTAAAAATAGCGACTGCAATTCAAAACTGTTTCACTGGTTGTAAACCTGATTTAAGATGTTGCAAGAATGTGGATAAGCTGCTATGGAAATGCAGATTTCTTTAGGAGCACTATCTCCTTTCAGAATTAAACAGCAACAGGTTCTCTGAGACCAGAATGTTCCAATTTTGATGTGCAGTGAGCTAATCTTCTGTGCAAGACAAAAGACAAGCTAGATAAACTACCATTCGCTCTCTGTTGTCCTCTTTTTAAAAAATAAATTTCAGCATATCCAATTATTTTTTTCCAATTAAGGGGCAATTCAGCGTGGCCAATCCACCTACCCTACACATCTTTGGGTTGTGGGGGTGAAACCCACGCAGGCACGGGGAGAACGTGCAAACTCCACACGGACAGTGGCCCAGGGCCGGGATTCGAACCTGGGTCCTCAGCGCCGTAGGCAGCAATGCTAACCACTGTGCCACCGTGCTGCCCACTGTTGTCCTCTTGAACCCCTTTTACCCCCTTTCCTACCCCGAGGAACTTAATCGTATAACCAATAATGAAAGGGATAACTGCTAAGTGATCATGTGCTACGTGTCACCATTAGTGTGGGTCCTGGCACTATTTCTGTCCCAAAAATAAACTCTTCCACGTTGTCCTTTTTAACTTTAAAAAGTCATGGAGGAGGCAGGGTGTAACTGTTTGCTTGTATATTTACTCTTGGTCTTGGGTGTCGCCCTGCTTGGAAGTGTGGAAGCTGAAGCCAGAATAAGCATTCTAGACATTACTAGTTTGCAGGATGCTTAGTCTTTAGGGACTAAAAGTTTTGACGGCAGCCTGGAAGATTACTGTTGTTCAGTAGCTAAGAACAAGCTCTTGATTTAGTGAAAATGTCCTGCTTGTGGTAAAATACCAGCTGCGTATTATAATAATTTACTTTGTTTTTAGGCTTGGGTCGAATGTATAACTTTCCATAAAGTCACCAGGAAAGTTGACCCTGATAAGAGCTCAAATTAAAAAACAAAAACAAATTTAGTGTACCCAATTTTTTTTCCAATTAAGGGGCAATTTAGCGTGACCAATCCCCCTACCCTGCACATCTTTGGGTTGTGGGGGTGAAACCCAACACGGGGAGAATGTGCAAACTCCACACGGACAGTGACCCGGGGCCGGGATCGAACCCCGGTCCTCGGCGCCGTGAGGCAGCAGTGCTAACCACTGTACCACTCCCTTACCCCCCCCCAAAAAGCACCCATACACAAGAAGACCCATGATCACTTTCAGACAACAAGAAATGAATGAATGTGAGAAAGAAAGGATCAAGCGAAACAGGGCGTGCATTTATATAGCACCTTTCTCACACTCCTGGGTGTTCTGAAGCAAATTATAGGCAATGAATGACTAATTAATCTGTTTTGGTGAAATTGGTTGAGTTAAATATTGACTCGGAGACTAAAATACTTTTCCTTCGAAGAGAAAGAAACTTCAGATCAAGGCATATGAGAGAAACCCATAATTTCTGGTTCGGAATCATGTTTTTTTATAAATAGATTTAGAGTACCCAACCATTTTTTCCAATAAAATAGGTGGCCAATCCACTTAGCCTGCACATTTTGGGGTTGTGGGGGTGAGACCCATGCAAACACGGGGAGAATGTGCAAACTCCACATGGACTAGTGGTGTGCCTGAGGGGTCTGTGCTGGGACCACAACTTTTCACGATATACATTAGTTATCTGGAAGAAGGTACTGAAGGCACTGTTGCTAAGTTTGCAGATGATCGAAAGATCTGTAGAGGGACAGGTAGTATTGAGGAAGCAAGGGGGCTGCAGAAGGACTTGCACAAGCTAGGAGAGTGGGCAATGAAGTGGCAAATGAAATACAATGTGGAAAAGTGTGAGGTTATGCACTTTGGAAGGAGGAATTTAGGCATAGACTATTTTCTACATGGGGAAATGCTTCGGAAAGCAGAAGCACAAAGGGACTTGGGAGTCCTTGTTCACGATTCTCTGAAGAAGGTTCAGGTGCAGGTTCAGTCGGCAGTTAAGAAGGCAAATGCAATGTTAGCATGCATGTCAAGAGGGCTAGAATACAAGACCAGGGATGTACTTCTGAGGCTGTATAAGGCTCTGGTCAGACCCCATTTGGAGCATTGTGAGCAGTTTTGGGCCCAGCATCTAAGGAAGGATGTGCTGGCCTTGGAAAGGGTCCAGAGGAGGTTCACAAGAATGAAGGAATGAAGAGCTTGTCGTATGAGGAACGTCTGAGGACTCTGGGTCTGTACTCGTTGGAGTTTAGAAGGATGAGGGGGAACCTTATTGAAACTTACAGGATACTGCGAGGCCTGGATAGAGTGGACATGGAGAGGATGTTTCCACTTGTCGGAAAAACTAGAACCAGAGGACACCATCTCAGACTAAAGGGGCAATCCTTTAAAGCAGAGATGAGGAGGAATTTCTTCAGCCAGAGGGTGGTGAATCTGTGGAACTCTGCCACAGAAGGCTGTGAAGGCCAAATCACTGAGTGTCTTTAAGACAGAGATAGATAGGTTCTTGATTAATAAGGGGATCAGGGGTTATGGGGAAAAGGCAGGAGAATGGGGATGAGAAAATATCAGCCATGATTGAATGGTGGAGCAGACTCGATGGGCCAATTGGCCTATTCTGCTCTTATGTCTTATGGTCTTATGGACATTCGGTTTGATTATCAACCTGTAAAATCCTTCCAACACATGGTAAATGACAAGGACGGGAGAGTTGAAGTTGTGATCAGCCATGTCATTGGTGATGCTGTGGAAAAGTTTAAGTCCCTACCATCATTATCTATAGCTCCAGATTATAGCGTGCACATTGCCAGAGCAGCTCTAACTCCCCGACTGATCTGTAACACCACCATCTATTAACTGGGCAGGGGGGGATCAAGGAGGCGATACGGGGCATGTTGCGAAGATGTGCAGCAGACATCCCACACAAGAGGAAATAAAACAAAAAGAATGAAGTTTGACGCTGGTTTCAATCTAAAAGTTGTACCACCTAACTCGTCAAATAACTGCTGCAGGGAGGGAATTCGGTGTAAGCGAGAAACCGGTGCGAGAATGGAAGGAGAATTAGCCGGCCCTGCAGATGCCCAAACCAAATGCACCACGAGAACGGGAGCCAGCGGCTGACCTAGCCTTGAAGTACCGGAGTTGGCCCAAATGGTTACTCTGTAACCAGAAATGCAGTGTATACAATATGCACTTTAAGCCAAATGAAACGGATTCCAGCAAAAACTGTGGAGCAACCACTGGATGGGTGTAGCTGGTAAATGGAATTAAAATATTTACCATTGTGGTAGAAGACCGAGATCCCTTGCAGCTTACTAAAAAGATTGTGATACCCAAATTATAGGCTTCTAGTGATTCAGTGGCATCGCAGTGTCGATCACGTACCCGTTCTGCCACCTCGGCAGTGGGGATGAAATGCCGATGAATTTCTGTTCACCCAGCAACCAAATTGTGGAGTGGAAAGTTTCAAAAATAGTTCAGTGGAAACCACAAGCTTCTGGGAAGACATCCTTCACGGTGGCACGAGCCTGGGTGGTCAATGGGACAAAAATAAAGTCTATTGTACTTTTCAAATGTAAAACCCATGCTGAAAATCGGGTTCCCTGCAGGGGTTTTGCTGCGTGTCTATAACGACAGTTGACGCATGAGGATTAAGTGAAGTTGCAGTTTGATATGCTGCAAAATACACATCCTGATGGCCTACGCAAAAAATGCAGTTTATTAGTGTGGGACATGTTCACGTCCCAAATAATCAGTGAGATTAAGAGGTGCCTGCGAAGGAAGGACACACATTGTTGTTGCACAGGGCGGGGATTCTAACATCCATAGTTCAGCCTTCTGTGCCTCAACAAGGCATTGAGTGGAAATGTATGTGTGCTGTCTCTCTTGATGTTTTGTCAGGCTTCCATCTTCAAATTGTCAGATGCTATTAGTGCGCAAAGTGTCACCACATCATTCCAAAAATGAAGAATGTCCAAATCGGCAGACGAAAAGGAGGACGATTGGTTGTGAAGGGGTGATTATGAAACCAAAAGTGTCATGTCTGATCCAGAGTGGGATTCTTAATAATATTGCCATCACCAAATAGACGCAATGAGCCTGAGGAACTCTTTTTTTTTTTCTTCCTTTTTAAAATAAATTTAGAGTGCCCAATTCATTTTTTCCAGTTGAGGGGCAATTTAGCATGGCCAATCCACCTACCCTCGCACATCTTTGGGTTGTGGGGGCGAAACCCACGCAGACACGGGGAGAATGTGCAAACTCCACACGGACAGTGACCCAGAGCCGGGATCGAACCTGGGACCTCGGCGCTGAGGAACTCTTTGCTTTGGATGCCAAAGATGTGAGATTGATGGGTTATTAATACTCTGATTGTGGCTAAAGGTGACTCTGTCCAATGAATTCATTCAGTAAACCGTGCCACACTGATTTACTAGGAACTACCATTTCAAAATGGTGACCACCCACACTGGCGGTTCACATTTTATACCCCGTCGAAATCTGCCAACTTGACCAATCAGCTTCCCTCGGAGTCTGGGTTGCTGTGCCAGTTGCTGTGCCAATGTTGCTGTGCCAATGTTGCTATGACAATGTATACTTCTACCGGCATGTTGCCCTCTGGAGCTATGGATAGTAATGGTCGCAGCTCCAATTTCTTTCCCATGGACGGCTGACCAGGATTCTCTCCCACTCTTCATGGCTGCTGTTGACGTGTGTTGGAAGGAGTTGCCAGTTGCTGCTCAACTTGGTTTGGCTTCGTTCTGAACACACCCACCTTTGGCCATCAAATCCTGTCACGGGTCTTGAACCCGGAGCTTTCTGGCTGAGAGGCGCTAACCCACAGCACCACCAGACCTCTAGCCAACAGCTAGGGCCTCAATAATAAGTCCAGGGACTGAAGGTGCTCTTTAAAATAAAAGAGGGTTCTAACAGGTTTTTGATAAAGAAGAAATTTAAAGTGCGTGGGAAAGAAATTGGAGCTGGGACCATCACTATCCATAGCTCTGCAATTCTAAACATTTGTGATGATGTAGCCATCCTTGACTGATTATTATTTGTGAGTTATCCCTGAGATTTTGTATTTTTTAATATAAATTTAGAGTTCCCAATTCATTCCCGATTAGTGTGGCCAATCAGCCTACCCTGCACATTTTTGGGTTGTGGGGGCGAAACCCGCGCAGACACGGGGAGAATGTGCAAACTCCACACGGACAGTGACCCAGAGTCGGGATCGAACCCGGGTCCTCGGCGCCGTGAGGCAGGATATTTTGTATTCTCTTTTTATGTCCCATTAACCAATTTTGTAAATGGAATGCTGTTCAATGGTGAGATGATGCCTGTGACCATATTTACTGCTATGAATATTTGTAAACCAGTTTGCCCTGTATGCTGCATAAATTGGCAGTTTAACATAGAGCAGCAAAGTGACCCAGAGTGAGGTGCACCAGCAGTATACAACCTGGTAGGGACCAGATGGATTCTTTGGGAACTTAACTTGGGAACAGAGGATGAGGAAATGACGTGTAGAATAAACTCCGGCCAAAGCTCTCCACCAGACATTTTGGCTCCGAGATCTATAGCTCTAAAGTAGACATTAGTAATCAATGTGCTATGAAGATGGTGTACACCCAAACATTCTCCAGCACATGGGAGGGACTGTGGTTGATCTATTCAGGCTGTATTTTTACCACCATTTCTCCAACCAGGCAAAGTGGTTTTGAGTGCCTATGAACATAAGAATGGGAAATGTAACTCGGAAGATTGCAGAGTACACTAAAGTGCAAGGACACCTTCTGAAATAAGTCTTGCATCTACTCCCAAAGAGCGCATTACATATCTGTTAAGGATCAGAGTAACACCACTGGCTGGAGTAATGCCACATGTTATCAGAGCGTTTTGTGGGCTTTTGTGGAGTTCGCCATTGCGCTCTGCTGGAGCAGAATCTTGTATATAAACCCATTTCACTGTGTTATCTGAACTGCACGCGTGCCATCTCTGATTCTTTCTCTTTCCGGCTACAACAAAGAACATAACAAAAGAGTACCTGGCGACAAAATCTGTGGCGTAAATCAAAACGGGAGAAAAACAACTTTCGACAAGGATTTAGTAAGCCGGAAGAAGGTTGGTTGGGGTTACGGGGGATAGGGTGGAGGTGTGGGCTTGGGTAGGGTGCTCTTTCCAAGGGCCTGTGCAGACTCGATGGGCCGAATGGCCTCCTCCTGCACTGTAAATTCTATGATTCTAACAAATGAGTAACTGCCGACGAGATCTGGGCTGTAAAACAAAATGGGAGAAAACAACTTTCGACAAGGATTTTGTGAGCCGGAAGAAGGAATCGTTGACGGGAAATCAGGCCCACCACCATCGGGAGAGAGGGTGGGAGAAATATTTTCAACATCCAAGGCTATAATCGTTGTAAAAGTAAAAACCAGGTTGCAACTCTCCCACTGCCCGGGAATCAATATCTGGGCACAGGAACAGCTGGTCTGCGTGTCTGTTTGAGTTTGCCTGCTTTAAACAGAGAAGATAAAAGTCAGGGAAGACGGGCTGCCGGCTGAGTACAGATCAGGGAGCCGTAATCCAAAAATGGCGGGAAGGAAAGGCGCCATGGACGCGTTTGATGAGAAGGAGAAATGAAACTCTTTTATGAGGAAATCTTCCAGCCATTTCTTAAAGCCAGTCAGACACCAGCAGACTGCACACTGTGACCTTTCTCCACTCGTGTTGTTACAGAATTCAGTCCACCCAGCTAAACCTGGAGACATGTCCTATCGGAGTGAATGACATTTCTTTCCCCATCCACTATTTTTTTTAAAAAAATTTTATTGAAAATTTTTTACAAAATATATAACAACAAACAGTAACAAACAACAATAAAACAACATAATAGCATAACATCCCCAAGACTGTAACAACACATATATCTAGCCCCCCCCCCCCAAAACCCGGTAAACAACAAGAGAACTTAAAAATAAATAAAATAGAATAAACATAGTCAACACCCCCCCCCCCCCCCCCTGCTGCTGCTGACCTAGTTCCCTATCGGTGAGCCAGAAAATCGAGGAAAGGCTGCCACCGCCTAAAGAACCCTTGTATCGATCCTCTCAGGGCGAATTTGACCTTCTCCAGCTTAATAAAACCCGCCATGTCATTGATCCAGGTCTCCACGCTTGGGGGTCTCGCATCCTTCCACTGTAGCAAGATCCTCCGCCGGGCTACTAGGGCGCAAAGGCCAGGACACCGGCCTCTTTTGCCTCCTGCACTCCCGGCTCCACTGCAACCCCAAAAATCGCGAGTCCCCAGCCTGGCTTGACCCTGGATCCTACCACCCTCGACACCGTCCTCGCCACCCCCTCCCCCCATCCACTATTAATCGTTAAAAGAATCTTCTGTCATCGTCGTGCACAGGGAGAGGGGGTAAATATTTTCACAATTTGTTACATCACTGTGAAAGCTAGAAAAGTACAGTGAATTTGGCCAGACTTTGGATGATGCACCTCGCGACCGATTAGTTCGTGGCCTCAGGAATGTAGCCACCCAAAGGAAATAGTTAACTGAAGGTGCATTAACCCTAAAATCTGCTATAGAAATCGCAACGTGTATGGAACTTTCTGCGAGAGAAGCTTTGCTGATTGGAGTTTGAGCTAATAAGGTGGAGTCCGTAAGAAGCGGGTCCAGCAGGCGCCTACCCTGTCATCACTGCAATCAAATGGCACAGGCCAGGAGAAAGTACAGGGAAGGGATATGTCGAGGTCCAGTAAGAAAACGGCTGTGAAAACAGCTGAAAGTTCGTCGGGGAGTAGAAAGGTCACTGCGGGGTCACCAAGGAAAATGGAGGCTGGAGCACCAAGGGAGGCCGCATTGCTTACGGCAGAAGAAATAACTAAGGTAATGGCTGCGGAATTTAAAAGGCAGTTTACAAAATACATGGAGACAATGATGAGGGAGGTTTTGAGTGAGCTGGTGGAGGAGGCGATTTCCCCGGTGACGGCGGTGGCGGAGGTGCGTGAGCAAGGGGAGGCGCTGAAGGAAGTGGAGGGGACATTATTGCAGCATGGTGATCAACTTACGTTGATGGGGAAGGAGATGCGGAAGGTTATGGAGATTAATAAGGATCTGCGAGGAAAAATGGAAGACCTGGAAAACAGATCCAGGCGACAGAATTTGAGGATTGTGGGGCTGCCCGAAGGAGTTGACGGGCCGAGACCCACTGAGTATTTTGCTGCGATGCTGGCAAAACTATTGGGGGAGGGGGAGGAACTGGATCGGGCTCATCGATCGTGCAGGCCTGTACCGTGCAGGCCTGTACCAAAGGTGAGCGAGCCGCCAAGGGTCGTGACTCTGTGCTTCCGTAGGTACAGTGTGAAGGAGAAGGTCCTGTGCTGGGCCAAGCAGAAGCGGGTGGTGCAGTGGGCTGGAGCTGGTATACGTATATACCAGGACTTTACGGTGGAGCTGGCGAGGAGGCAGGCTGCTTTCAACCGGATGAAGAGGGCACTGTACATTAGCAAGGTGCAGTACGGCATTGTATATCCAGCGAAGCTGAGGGTGACTTACAAGCTCAAGGACCTTTATTTTGGAACGGCGGAAGCAGCGGAGGAGTTTGGGAAGGCAGAAGGACTGTGGCAGAACTGAGAAATTGAGAAATGGCCATGTGCCGATGTAACCTCATGACTGTATTTTTTTTTTTTGTTTGTCTGTTTCACTGTGTGCGGTGTATGGGCTAAATGAGCCAGTATTGTATATATTTGGACAAGGGAAATGATGGGACGTTCACTCAAAGTGAGGGCTCTTTGGGGTGTAGATGGATATGCGGGGTTTGTGCGCTGAAAGGGGATTTTTGTGCTTTCCTAGGGTCGGGCAAAGGGGAAAGGGACCTGGGTGGGGGCCTCCACGCTGGCCGGTCTAAGCCGGCCAGTGAATGGGAGTGAGGTGGGGGGAGGGGCTGCGGCCATCGGAGCCTGGCAGAACAGGGTCCGAGTGGTCTAGCCGGGGTGGAAAGTTGGAGGGGAAGGAACCGAGGTTGGGGGGGGGAGGAGTTTTACAAGAGGCAGTGGACGGGAGGAGTTGGGAATGAGTGGGGAGGGGGGGTTTACAACTCTTTCAGAGGTTGGGCGGCGTCGAGTGGGGGGGGGGGGGGGGGGGGGGTGAGTGGACTCTACCTGAACAACATTGTGATCACTGGTTCGAATGGCGTAGCCTATGAAGAACCTACAAGCTATTCTTACCAGGTTGCAACTAATCTTGGGGTCAAGAGAGTGCAGTGCAAATTTTTAAATCTTATATTCGCTACCTTGAGCATATCATCGACCAAGATGGTCTGCACTGAATGCTTCATGACTGAAGAACATGACTCTGCCAGGGTTGTTTTTAGGATTATTAAATTACTATGAATAGTTTTGTATCGCACTTACACCAAGGTTTGAACGCTGCTTTGTAACAAGCAAGCGTGACTATTTTACAGGAATCTGAGTTATTGGTCCATTGTAACCCAAACTGGAACTGCAGCTTGTGACACAGCACCCTGTGGGGGTGGAGCAGTTGTCTTGCAATACATGCCGTCTGACAAAGAGCGACCAATAGCTTTTGTTTCCAGGACATTGACTAACGCTGAGTCCAACTATGCTCAACTTGAGAAAGAAGCTCTCTGCATTGTTTTGGTATTCAATGGTTCCGCCATTTATTTAATTGGCCGTCAGTCAATTTACTCTATTGACCGACCATCGTCCCTTAGCAACAATTTTTGTGCCGCATAAGGGATCCCTTTGCTCGCTGCTAGTCGATTACAACATTGGCCCTTAATCTTGTCAGCACACGATTACGTATTTGAATATCGTAGGTGTGAACAGCGCGCTAATGTGGCCGCTTTGTCTAGACTGACGCTGCAAGATCAACAAGTTCAAGAAGACGAGTATGAATCTGATGAACACCTCAACAAAATACTTTATCTGTTTCATGTGGAAAATGTTCCAGTAACAACTCCTCGGGTAGCGAAGGTTTACCCGATCATATCCGGTGGTGGGGAAGGTATGGGCCATGATTCAAAAAGGCACTCGAACATGAGCACAGAATCCAGATTCAGCGCCCGGTCAGATAGGATTTAGAGCTGAGATGACAAAATGGAGTATTGTTGTGGGGTATTAGAGTAATCGTTCCGCTGTGTCTACGGAGCAGAATCGTGGGTCAGCTACATGAGGGTCACCCTGGTGTAGTTAGAATGGAAGAGTTGGTGAGAAGCTACTTCTCGTGGCCTGGGTGGGATGCCTCAATAGAGAAGGTGAGGTTATGCCAATCATGCGCGGCATTGAGAAATGTACCTCCACTGCAACCTTTGTATCCATGGAAATGGCCTAGGCAAAGAATCCATGTTGATTATAAGGGACTCGTCAACGGACGCTTGGTTTTTGGTCATGGTTGATGCACATTTGAAGTGGCTGGAGTTGCCATCTTGAAATCTACGGAACAATCAACAACACAAAGCTAGGGCAGCACGGTGGCGCAGTGCATTAGCCCTGCAGCCTCACGGCTGAGGTCCCAGGTTCGATCCCGGCTCTGGGTCACTGTCCGTGTGGAGTTTGCACAGTTTCTCTGTGTTTGTGTGGGTTTCGCCCCCACAACCCAAAGATGTGCAGGGTAGGTGGATTGGCCACGCTAAATTGCCCCTTAATTGGAAAAAATTAATTGGATACTCTAAATTTATTAAAAAAAGACAACACAAAGCTCACCGGCTACACTGATGTTTGAAAGGGAACTATGCACACGGTTTGACTCCCCCTTTAGTTTCGAAGATAGTCGGGCAGCAACATCAGACGCAAGTGGATGGAAGGGAACAGCTTTCGAAAAGCAGAGTCTCTGACCATTGCGAGAAACTTCACCTTAGGCGAAAAATGGACTCCAGTTATACCAGCCAAAATGGGCCCGATTTCATGTACTGTGCAAACTGACGATGAACGAATTGGGCGCTGACACGCTGACCAATTATTGTCTGCACATAATGAGAGAATCAGTACTGGAATTTTTCACCACAGAGCATGGACAGAGACATGCCAGGCTTGAGGACTACAACTTCCGAGATTCTGGAACCTGTTATCAAGTCATCCACATAACCAGAGAGTTCCTGAATTGTTTTTATCAGATGTCACCGACACTCCTAGTACCCCTAAAAGCCAAGTTCCTGAATGTCGTGTTCAGCCAAAACGAGGTGGATGTCCACCCGAGAGACTGTCTTATCCGTACATGTGTATCCGTAACATAACAGTGTTGGTTATGGGATAATGGGTTGGATCTGTGTTGGTGTTTAAATAAAAATGCTGGGGTCACTGAAGGAATAGAGGGAGGGAGAAAGGAGTAAAGGAGGGGAGTTGCGTATCAGAGTTACACCATTGGCTGGTATAATGTCACATGTTACACTGATGTCATCAAAGCGCTTTTGCGGCCTTTTGTGGAGTTCGCCATTTGTACGCCATGTTGGAGCAGAAACTTGTAAATAAACCCTTGCACTGTGTTACAGGAACTCAACATGTGTCACTTCTAATTCTTTCTCTTTGCGGCCACAGCAAAGAACACAACAATATCTAACATTTTTTTTGGAGTTCCGTAATGTGAAGAATAGCAAATGTTCAAAAACAATTGTAAGTTATGAATCTACAGTTGTAAATAGATTAGCTTGCATTTATTCTATTTTGTTGAAAATATTTGAGAGAATCTTTGAGGGATGCCAAAAGGAATCGTCACTATAGATTAGGAAGCTTTGGGCTATAGCTCACTAATCACGGCAGCACGGTAGCATGGTGGTTAGCATAAATGCTTCACAGCTCCAGGGTCCCAGGTTCGATTCCCGGCTGGGTCACTGTCTGTGCGGAGTCTGCACGTCCTCCCCGTGTGTGCGTGGGTTTCCTCCGGGTGCTCCGGTTTCCTCCCACAGTCCAAAGATGTGCGGGTTAGGTGGATTGGCCATGCTAAATTGCCCGTAGTGTCCTAAAAAGTAAGGTTAAGGCGGGGGGGTTTGTTGGGTTACGGGTATAGGGTGGATACGTGGGTTTGAGTAGGGTGATCATGGCTCGGTACAACATCGAGGGCCGAAGGGCCTGTTCTATGCTGTACTGTTCTATGTTCTATAATCTACAATCCTCTAAGGTGGTTTCCAGGGATCATTTGACAAAGCTATGTGAGGCTGAAGGTTAGGGCTCATGGAATGAATAGCCAATTACCTTGCTAATAGGAAATACATGAATCAATTAATTGAAACGGCTGATCTGTGGATCAGTGACTGTTTTTTAAAAAATAAATAAATTTAGAGTACCCAATTCATTTTTTTTTCCAATTAAGGGACAATTTAGCGTGGCCAATCCACCTACCCTGCACATCTTTGGGTTGTGGGGCGAAACCCACGCAGACACGGAGAGAATGTGCAAACTCCACACGGACAGTGACCCAGAGCCGGGATTGAACCTGGGACCTCAGCGCCGTGAGGCAGCAGTGCTAACCGCGGTGCCCCAACAGGTCATTTCTAATAATCCCTGCTCCTGATAACTTTGGGGATGAAATAGGTTGGGTGACCTAGGCGATATATAGAATTCAAAGATTAAACCAAAAAAATAAGCTCCTTTTAAATAGAGGCAGTGGCATAATCAGTGATAACGTGACAAGTGGAGGTGGCGAGGATATTTCAATACACACACGCGGCTGATGTGGATACAGGAACAATGAGGTGACATTGGAGGCTTGTCTTGAGTTCAGGTGATTCAGATGAAAATCATTGCAACCACTTGAACAGCACCCTGCAAAGGTGAGGTGATGCCACCGCGATTTCATCAATCACTAATCTGCCGTTAGACGTCAGACACACTGGATCAGTAAAGGCCAAAGAGGTAAGCTTGAAATCTGAACCAGTCTGACCCAGGAACATGTTCAACATAAATCTTCCCGTGCTCCTTAACATGAATTTCTGTTCAGGAGAGTCGTTTCTCTTTCTTGGCCCCTAAGTTTACAAGCGGTGACAGGCAATGTGCAATTAATTACCCTACATGCCCCGTGTTCATTTGGAATTCAGGCTCGATGCATCAAGGCAGTCGATGCCGTTTTGATTTTAGTGCTGTGGTTGGTTGTGTTCCAAGTAAACTGCTGTGCTACAGTAACCGTGCAGGTCTGTGTTTCAGCAACTCCATTTGTATTTTGCATCAGATGCATTTGCAATGTCATTGTTTAGCAACACTTGACTTTTGAGTGCTGCCCTTTTGAAGTAATCATTTTCCAGAATTGTTTTTCGTTTGGTGTGAAACGACTATTGGAAACGGGCGCAGTTGAAGTTCCAAGAGGAGGGGAATGCTAAATTGAGTATTTTCTGTTGAAGTAATATTTCCACCTTGGAAAAAAATTCTTACCACATGTTCAAAAGAAGGAAATTACTAATTGAGGGTAATAAAAGCAAAATACCCTGGAACCGCTCAGCAGTCCATTGCAGCATCTGTGGAGAGAAACGAGAGTTAATGTTTCAGGTTGGTGACCCTTCGTCAATGAGGATTTTGCCCAAGCTTTTTGCCTGGGCAAGATGAACTGATACATGCCACTAATACAAGTGTCAAGGACAAGTTTGCAAAATGTATTTGTGACTGAATGGAGTACTGCTACATCAGGAATCCTCCTAGCTGATGTGGCTGGGGAGCAGCTGTCTTGAAACCATCAATTACAAATGGTAGATAAAGATTTGAAGCGACTGACGTTAGATAAAACAGCGACGCAGCACAAGGGAGGCCATTCAGTCCACCCTGCCTGTCCCAGCCCTTTGAAAGAGCTGTCCAGTTAACCACGCCCAAGGCTAATTGACGTATATAATGTTTAAAAATCTATCAGAACAGGGTGGCACTGTGACGCAGTGGTTAGAACTGCAGCCTCACGGTGCTGAGGTCCCAGGTTCGATCCTGGCTCTAGTATGGAGTTTGCACATTCTCCCCGTGTTTGTGCAAGTTTCGCCCCCACAACCCAAAGATTTGCAGGTTACATGGATTGGCCACGCTAAATTGCCCCTTCGTTGGAAAAAATGAATTGGGTACTCAATTTATTATTTTAAAAGATCTATCCAAACCTGCAACTACGCCGTGACATTTGACACAGCAAATTGAATGGGAAAAATTTCTGTACCAATTTTCAGTGATTAGAGTACCCAATTTTTTTTTTCCCCAATTAAGGGGCAATTTAGCGTGGCCAATTCACCTACCCTGCACATCTTTGGATTGTGGGGGTGAAACCCATGTGGACATTGTGAGTGCAAACTCCACATGGACAGAAACCCAGGGCCGGGATTCGAACCCGGGTCCTCCGTCCCAGTGCTAACCACTGCGCCACATGCTGCCCTATTAATCTTGATATAAAAGTGTGACTAAGATTATTGGGCAAACTGTGTGCCCTCAAAATAAGATTTATTTCCGCATGTATTGATACTTTTCAATGGAATAGTTCCCAACTTAAAAATGCCCGTCCAAAATATTTTTCCCCTGTGTGTGTGTGTGTGTGTGTGTGTGTGTGTGTGTGTGTGTGTGTGTGTGTGTGTGTGTGTGTGTGTGTGTGTGTGTGTGTGTCGCTAAAGAACTGCACCGTATTTAGGACTGAGCTTAGTCATATGCATTAGATGTTCTGTCACAGGATGTTCAGCAGCTCAGCTGGCAGTTTTATAACCCAAATAAATTCCTGTTATCTATCATTCCTATCCGTGGTAACCTCTAGTGTGCCTTGTCTTCAATTTATTTGAAGTCTCTCTACCGTTGCAATCTCCTCCTGCCCTGTATTCTAACTTATCCATCTTCCAAAACCAATCGACTGCAACTTTCACTACCCCCTTCCTTTGCTCCTGTCATCTTGTCATCGATCTGAAGCTGTCTTGCTCCTATGATCTGTAACTGTCTTGCCAAGCCCCCTTATTGTGTTACAGCTCTCTTTGCCCCATCCTCTTCAGAATCCATCTTAAACCTACCTCTGATGTATTTGGCCACCTCCCCATAGTTCCCCTGGTACCCTGCAGCTGAGAATTGGTCCCAATACTGAAAGACTGCATAAATGGAACTTGTGCAATGTGAATTACTTCTTCAAAACTTGCTAACTGGCTGGTTGGTGGTAAGAAAAAGACTTGCATCTCTATAGCACCTTTTTGACCATGAGACATCCCAAAGCACCCTACAGCCATTTAAGTACTTTTGAAGTGTAGTTACTGTTGTAATGTAGGAAATGTGGTAGCCAATTTGTGCACAGCAAGGTCCCACAAACAGAAATGTGATAATGACCTGATAATTTGATTTCACTAGGTGGATTGAGGGCTAAATATTGGCCTGGACATTAACTCTTAAAACAGTGCCATGGTCTCTTCTCATGTCCACTTGAAAGGACAGACGTTGCCTTGATGTAATGTCCAATCTAAATATGGCAACTCCCAACAATAATAATAAACTTTATTATCACAAGTAGGCTTACACTGCAGTGAAGTTACTGTGAAAAGCCCCTAGTCGCCACACTCCGGTGCCTGTTCGGATACACCGAGGGAGAATTCAGAATGTCCAATTCACCTAACAGCACGTCTTTCGGGACTTGTGGGAGGAAACCGGAGCACCCGGAGGAAACCCACGCAGACACGGGGAGAACATGCAGACTCTGCACAGGCAATGACCCAAGCCGGGAATTGAACCTGGGTCCCTGGTGCTGTGAAGCAACAGTGCTAACCACTGTGCTACCGTGCCGCCCCGTGCTACAGTGCAGCATTCCCGCAGTACTGGACCAGATTTGTGCTAGAGTTTCCGGAGTCTGATTTAGGCAGGTCAGAATATTGTAGAACCAAGAGTGGTGCCAACCGTACCATGGCTTATACATGCGCGTCACATAGCTTTGCGCTGGTGGAGACCCACATATTTAAGATTTGACTTTCTTAACATGGACTCACTAAAATGTACACAAAGATGATCTCTTGCCTTTCCTGTTGTGTGTATCCTCCTCGGTCTCACCATGTATTGTGGGATGAGAGCATGAGAAAATGTTCGGCTGTTCCTGCCAGGACAAGTAAAATACCGCCGGAGGGGAAAGGCGGTGGAGATACCTGTGTTTGTGCTTCACCGACAGACCTGTCACAGAGAAACATTGGCAGAGGCTTGGGAGCTTCTTGGCTGTGGCCTGGGGTGGAATAAGAAGAAAGAGGAGGGACGGAGCGTGGGGTAGGAATCTCCAGGGAGGAATTAACGTGTTTAAAATGATTTGCTAAATCATTTTTTAAATTTTTTAAAATTAACATCATTGGTGAAAACAAGAGTGAGTTCCTCCAAGGAGAAGCAAGACTTGCAGTTTGAGAAGCTTGATGGATTTCTGCTTTTGAAAAATGTTGTAATCACCGTCATTAAAACGCTCCCTGCTCCACACGATTGTCTCCAGTGCTTCAGCCTCTAATATCATTTTTATAAAACCTCCAGGCCAAATGGAAGCTATTTAATCCATTTTAAATGCCTGCATTCAAAACATTTCACTCTCCTTTCTCAGCACTTTCTACTTTGTCACCATTTTGGGAGCATTGACATCAAGAGTGGAGATGAGAGTAAGGATCAGCTGTGATCTTGAATGGCAGAGCAGGTTTGAGGGGCTGAATGGCCTAATCATTACCTCTTGTGTCCTTGTATGAAAGAGCTAGGGCAGGGCACTCTACCTTGCCTGTGTGGTCCACATTATAAAAATTTTTAAATACATTTGACAAATGGACTGAGTGCTATTTTACCTGTGTAAGTGACCTAATCTTAATAACACACACAATATTTCAGCAATAATTCAGTGAGTAGCCCTCCCTCCTTCAGGGTTTGAACCTCACTCCCAGTGACTTGAGCTCCTAATCTAGGCTGGTCCTTCAGTGCAGTATGAGGGAATCCTGCACTGTCAACGGTGTTGCTGTCTTTCGAATGTTAACAGTTTGTCCCCTCGGATCGTTGTAACACTGATCCCATGACACTGTTCTGGGGAGAGGCTTTGCCCCACTGCTGTGGCTCATTCAACCAGCACCAATAAATACAGATTATATGATAATTTCACAAATTACTGTTGTTAAAATGAATTGGGTACTGTAAAAAAAAAAAAAAAAAAAAAAAAAAATTTTGTATTGAGGGGCAATTTAGCGTGGCCAATCTACCTACCCTGCACATCTTTGGGTTGTGGGGGCGAAACCCACGCAAACATGGGGAGAATGCGCAAACTCCACACGGACAGTGACCCAGAGCCGGCATCGAACCTGGGACCTCGGTGGCATGAGGCAGCAGGGCTAACCCACTGCGCCACCGTGCTGGCTCGCACATTACCCTTTGTCTGCAAAATTGACAGCCACGTTTGAGAAGCATCGAATAGGGTAGACGGGAAAGAACGTAGAATATTACAGCACAGTACGGGCCCTTCGGCCCTCAATGTTGCGCCGACCTGTGAAACCATCTGAAGCCTATCTGACCTACACTATTCCATTTTCATCCATATGTCTATCCAGTGACCACTTAAATGCCCTTAAAGTTGGCGAGTCTACTACTGTTGCAGGCAGGGCGTTCCACACCCCTACTACTCTCTGAGTAAAGACTTGTTCCTTTGAGTAGAGAGGCCAATTACCAGAGGCAGAGATTCAAAGTGATTGGTGGAAGGATTACAGAGGACATGAGGAAAATTGTTTCCGCCCAGAGGTGGTGGGTGTCGAATTCACCGCCTAAATTGGTGGCTGAAGCTGAAGCATTCAACTCATTTAAAAGGTACCTGGATTTGTATCTGAAGTGCTTCAACCTGCAAGGCTAGAGACCAGGTGCTGGAAAGTGGGATTAGAATGGGCGGCTAGTTTTTTCTCTTTCTGAGGCTGGGACAGACGTAATGGGCTGAATGGCCTCTTTCTGCACGGTAATCGTTCTGTACGGTTCCCTGCATTAACTAGATTTTAAAAATATTTCTTTATTGGAGATCCTGAGAGCAGGAAGGGCATTTCATAAATGCAAGTTTACTGGCTTTCGTTTCGCGATTAGAGTAAGTAACTCGCCCTTGCACCTGGCTGTTGTAGCAGACTGGGTTGTAGTAACCAGTTGCCATTTGTCTCTAGAAGGATGGGTACACAGCATCTGTTCATTTAAAGCCTCATGAAAATTGTATGTAGGAATGGCCGGGAACGTTTAGGCCGCAAATTATGAATCTAACTAATATTACTTGCCGACTGTGAAATAACTTATTCAAAAAGAATAGTCACCTCAACTGCTGACAGTAGTTGAGGCTAGCGTACCACCCAGCTCCTGCCACCCAAAACTCCCCCCCCTCCCCAACCATCAAGATCCACGGTGAGCCCTTGGACGATGTGGATCATTTTGCACACCTTGGGAGCCTCCTGTCTGTGCGAGCAGACATTGACAACAAAATCCAAACATCGACTCCAATGAGCCAGTGCCAGCTTCAGATGCCCGAGGAACAGAGTGTTCGAAGACCGAGACCTCAAACCCAGCACCAAGCTCATGGTCTACACGGCTGCCCTCCTGTATGCATCAGAAACATGGGCAAAATGTACAGCAGGCACCCCAAATCCTTGGAGAAATATCGCCAACGCTGCCTCCGCAAAATCCTGCAAATCCACTGGTGGGATAGGTGTACCTACGTGAGTGTCCTCTCCCAGGCCAATATCCCCAGTATCGAGGCAGCTGCAATGGGCGGGCAACATTGCCCGCATGCCTAACCCCAGACTCCCAAAACAAGTGCTCTATTCCGAGCGCCGCAGTGGCAAGTGATCATTAGGAAAACAGAGGAGACACGAGAAGGGCACTCTGAAAGCCTCCCTAAGTAAATGCAACATCCCCACTGACACGTGGGAATTGCTTGCCTTACAACGAGCAAGTTGAAGAAAAGCATCCGGGAAGGCACCAATCACCCCCTAGAGTGGAGAACACGGGGGCCAAGCGTAAACAGCAGAGAGCACAGAATCCAGAGCGTCCCACCCACCCCCTTATCGAGCGCCACCTGCCCAAACCTGTGGCAGAGTCTGTGAATCCAGCATCGGACTGTTCAGCCACAGCAGAACCCACCTCCCCAGAGTGGAAGCAAGTCATCCTTGGCCCTGAGGGACTGCCCAGGAAGGATGAGGATTTGGGTTACTGAAAGGTGTTCTGCCACGGAGAAAGATATCCCATTAACAGCTGATACCTTCAGAAGAGGAGGATGTGAAAACCCCGGGAGTGGAATTGTACGACACTTCAGCGAGAACATGGATTGGGGGAAAATTGGTGTTTACCTTTTCAACATTAAAAACAAAATTAAGTAGCTTCCTGAATTGAAGGATCTGAACGATTTTCAGGTTCCAAAATCCTACTGTTGGAATTTGAAGTATTTACACGCCTGTTCCTGACATGAATTAGATGGTCCAGAACTCTTTGATGCCTTTGCTGTGGCCTCGACACTTGGCAGTGTGATGGATTGTTTTAAGTTGTGCTGTGGACTATATTTCAGGGTTATGGTTGAGAGCGTCTGAGAAGCTAATTTGCTTTCGGCTCTTAAACCTCTGGAGGGAATAAACTTTGGGGTCATTTTTATTTAATTCTATAGGTTAGAGAACAGCAAGAGGCATGTGGAGACCCGTGACATATGGGCTCTGCTGCTTTCTGTTTTCCTTGCAGCCTGCTGCTCGGCCATGTCGTACCCTAGGGAGGCCTGATGCCTGTGCTGGCATTTTATCAGCTCACGGGCTCTCCAGTAATTTCAGTCCCAAGATGCCGTCCGAAGCAAATGGTTGTTTATGTTGCATGTGCTTTTGTCAATCTATATTGGCTCTTAATCTAATGCACCTTGAACTTAAAACTTGCCCTTGCCTTCAAATCCCTCCTTGTCGGCCTCTGCAACTCTTCCAGCCTTATTAACCCTGCTGAAGTCTCTGCTTAAGGGGCTGGTTTAGCTCACTGGGCTAAATCGCTGGCTTTTAAAGCAGGCCAGCAGCACGGTTCGATTCCTGTACCTGCCTCCCCGGACAGGCGCCGGAATGTGGCGACTAGGGGCTTTTCACAGTAACTTCATCGAAGCCCGCTCGTGACAATAAAGCGATTTTCATTTCATTTCCTCTAACTCTAGTTTCTTCAGCAGCTGTGCCTTAAGTCACCTAGGCTGTGCTATCTTCCCAAACCCTCTCCCTTTCTCTCCTCGAACCCATCTCTTTCTTGCCACCATCAATAGCACATTGCTGTGAGTATCTCATCAGTCATTGCCCCTCTTTATTTCCTCATGCGCTGCATGTGCCACGGCTGTTCTGGAAACCTTCAAGGTGATCACCTGTTGCTGAAAGCCACATAACCTTCGAAGTGGTATTTTCTCCTAGGTCAGGATTTGGCACCAGCTTACTGTTAAATGCAAAGGGTATTCAAGGACTTGCAAAGTACTGTTTGCTCAAATAACTTGCTTGCCAATAGTTCAGAGGACTTTCATTTATTCAGGAACACCAGCCATCTTGAAGTTCTTTAAAACTAAGCACTTTCTAAAGTGTCATTGCTGCTGTACTGTAGATATTGTGACAGCCAACATGTGCTCAGCAAGTTCCCATGAACAGCAACGTGATTGATAATGACCAGAAAATCTGCTTTTTGTGACGTTGAGTGAGGGATAAATATCCACCAGGACGCCGAGGCCAACTCCCCTCCTCTACTTTAAAATGGTGCTGTGTGGGATCTTTCATGTGGTTAGCGCTGGGACTACAAGAATAGTCAAAAATGTGGCTGTTACACTTGGCCTGATTTTCTGCTATTTAGAATAAATGGTCAAAGTTGAGAAAATTCATAAGATCATACAACTGAAACTTTGCCAACCACGTGGGCGATCTAAGGTTTGAAATTTTACAACTATCTTTTCTTTGCCAAGAATAATGTTTTCAGTGTTATCATTACGATAAATTGACTTTAGAAAAAGCAAGCAGTGACATTAGGAGCAACGCATTCTTGGAAAACACCTTGAATGTGGGTAAGTGAATGATTCATTGAACATTACATTTATTTTTGGCATCGCGGTGACACGGTGGTTAGCACTGCTGCCTCACACTGCCAGGGACCCTGGTTCCACTCTGGCCGGGGGTAACTCTGACTGTCTGTGTGGAGTTCTCTCCGTGTCTGAGTGGGTTTCCTCCGGATGTTCCGGTTTCCTCCCAAAGATGTGCAGGTGAGGCCATGCTCAATGCGCGGGGTTACAGGGTTAGGGGAGGGGGGGTTGGCAATGGGCCTAGTCGGAGTGCTCTTTTGGAGGGTCAGCAGAGACTCGATGGACCAAATGGCCTCCTCCTGTAGGGATTCCATGGATAAAACTTTTTTTTAACCTTTCTTATCGATGGAATAATAGGTATACACAGTACTGGACATCCGTAATAGACTGACTTTGCCCAGCATGGGACCGATGGAACTATTGACAGCAAGACTGTGCCAGTGGCACATGTCATTGCAACATTTTCACTCCAGCGCAGGTGGTGTCCTGCTATTGAAGGTCCTCCTTAAATACAGATCGCTAGGTCTTTTAGCCAGCTTAGGCCTCTTGTTCCATCTGGTGGCATCCATGCTGTTGCCACCCTGGGCATACATCAAGAAGGCGAAATGCATGCCAACCCTCAACTGATGAAGCAATATACCTCAATGTTGAACACCAATTGGAAGAAGCACTGAGGGTGCCAAGGGCACAACAAATACTCTGGGGGGGGGGGGGGGGGGGGGTGCTTTCAGTGTCCATCACCAACAGTGGCTTGGTAGCACCACCACTGACTGGCTGAGTCTTAAAGAACATAGCTGCCAGACTGGGGCGGCGGTAGGAACCAGCCGAGAGGGAAAAAACCTACTTTACCTCGCCCTCTGCGATCTCCCTGCTGCATCTGTCCATGACATGACACTACCATCCTAAACTCGGTCGACTTCAAACCCATCTAGCAACTCAACTGGGCATCGCAGAGACTCTGGGCCATCAGCAGCAGGAGAATTGTGTTCAATATGGCGCGTCATATCACCCACTCTCCCATTACTGCCAAGCTGGGGGAACAAACCTGGTTCAGTGCAGGGGGCCATGCCAGGCGCATTATGACAATCCCGGCAGTGGTCACAATACTGGACAGAAACCCCAATATTTTATTTTAATTTGTAAGACTATGAGGAAACGATACCTAGCTCCAGGAGTGATTTCAGGCGAAATAGGGATATGGTATATTAAAACAAAATTTATTACTAACATAGTAACAGTCTTTAAGACAGAGATAGATAGGTTTTTGATCAATAAGAGGATCAGGGGTTATGGGGAGAAGGCAGGAGAATGGCAATGAGAAAAATATCAGCCATGATTGAATGGCGGAGCAGACTCGATGGGCCGAGTGGCCTAAATCTGCTCCTATGTCTTATGGTCTTAAGGCCTTATAGTTGTGGATTGGACAAAGAAAGGCCGGGTGGTTAACGGTGAGATTGAGTGTCTTGGATTACAGGATGATGGTGAAATGGACAAAAAAAGTGGCAGATGGAATTTAATCCTGAAAAATGTGAGGTGTTACACTTTTGGAAGGAGTAATTTGCCAAACTGGGAAGTTCTGAGGAACAAAGAGACCTTGGCGTATTTGTAAATAGATCTCTGAATGCTGAAGGGCAGGTTAATATTGGTGGAAAAGGGATATAGTACACATGCCGTTATCAATGGGACCATAGATTGCAAAAGCAGGGAAGTCCAAATGGAGTTGTATAGAACATTGATGAGGCCCCAGCGGGAGTACTGTGTGCAGTTCTGGTCGCCACATTATAGGAAGGATGTGATTGCACTGGAGGGGGGTGCAGAGGCGATTCACCAGGATGTTGCCTGGGATGGAACATTTAAGTCATGAAGAGAGGTTGGATAGGCTTGGGTTGTTTTCTCTGGAACGGAGAGGGGTGAGAGGGCGACCTGATCAAGGTGGACAAGATTATGAGGGACATAGACAGGGTGGATAGGGAGCAGCTGTTCCCCTTAGTTCAAGGGTCGGTTACAGGGGGACACCAGTTCAAGGTGAGGGACGGGGAGGTTCAGGGGGGATTTGTTTATTTTTATAACTTTAGAGAATCCAACTTTTTTTTCCAAATAAGGGACAAAAAGAGACGAGCTGTCTTGCAAACCTGGATTATTAAAAACACTACTGTAGCTATCATGCACATACTTTAGAGTATTCAATTAATTTTTCCAATTAAGGGGCAGGTTAGTGTGGCCAATCCACCTATCCTGCTCATCTTTTTGCCGGGGAGAATGTGCAAACTCCACATGGACAGTGACCCGGGGCCGCGATCGAACCTGGGACCTCACGCCGTGAGGCAGCAGTGCTAACCACTGAGCCATCGTGCTGCCCTCCACTTGCAGCCTGTCCGGTGGTTCGCTGGCATCCAAACCCAGTCGAGTTGTTGTGGGGGACCTTCTTAATTAAAGGTTTGGTGCCCGTTCCTCGGGTCAAGAAGGTCCAAGAGGAAGTTTCCAGACGTGAATCACCTTTTGTGCGACTGGCCGTCACCAGAAGTCGCCATTGTCCTTTTTTTACATTCTCCATAGTCCCTAAGGGCCTTTCAATAGTCAGTGTCATAGCACTGATTCATTCTTCCCTTTAGCACGATAAATTTCACAAAATTCCAGCATTGCCAAATATTGTGAACACGTGCCCTACTGTCCGTCCCTCCCAAGCGATCCTAGACTTGGTTGGACAAGTCCACAAGCATTCTGCTCACTTAGCCAGCTTCTGTTTCGCGTTTCACAAGAGCCTGCGTTCATGCGCGTAGCCACCAGGCCATGAACCTCCAGACAATGTCATGCTAGGCTGGTAAATCTTAGCAAGACGAATTTTGCTTTGGCAGCAAATATGGGAGAACGTGTGCCTCCTCAGGCTCTTGGAGGAAAAAGTATTAATAAATTAGACTTGACATGCAAGGACTTCGAGGCATGGCAGCTGAAGGGTGGGTTGGATTTTTTATCAGCGAGATCACCGTCCAACGCCACCTGCCTGTCTCGATGGCCTCTCGTCATTTGTGATATGAAGGCTTTGCATTTAAACCCAAATATGTAGAAGGCACCCATCACGAAGGTATCTAGCCCTTCAACAGCTAGACTGCTGATTAAACTTTCAACGCTGCGGTAAGGTGAACGTGCCTAGTTATGATCAAAGTTTGGTCCATCGAAACATTCCTTTGCCCTCCCCCCTCCTCCGCCTCCTCCTCCAGTAACTCTCTTTGCTCTGTGTCCGTTGACTAGTTTCTCAGCTGCACTTTCAATATGTAACAGTATATTGCAGCGTTGTCTAAAAATAGCTGTTGCCCTGGTGAGGATTGTTCCTCTTGTGTACGCAGTCCTGTGCCTTAGCACCTTCATTCAAGCTCCTTCCTCGTTCACAGACTGTAATAATGTCAGCTTTGCTCAAACATTTCTTTTGATGCTTGCCATTGTGTAGTTTCGTTGAGAATACACATCTTAAACATCGCAAATGCATGGAGTCAAAGAGACAGCACTGTGTGTCGTCATTATTTTAAAAACAATTCAATTGATTGGGATTCCTGCTTCTTTTGAAGGTAAGAAGTGAAAAATTATTTCCCAGTTTTGTAACATGTGTAATGGGTTATAAATTGGCACTTCATCCAGAATAGTTTTACCTGATAGATTATTTGACTTTTGTTTTTCTGAATGTTGGGCAAAATCTTTCGCCAAGCGTTGAGTAGGTGAGTGAGATCTGAGTTGGAGAGTTTAAAAGCCTTATTGTATTTTCATAGCCAGGAATTTTAATCTGGAAAGTGTCTCTTTCTCTCGCTTCCCCTCTCCTCCCTCTCCACATTTCATGTGATGTGAAATGGGTCCAAGCCTAACTCGTTACCAGTGCCACCAACGTCGTAAAAGTACAGAATTCACTGTACTCGCCAACTTGACGAAGGAGCTTTTATTCCCGAGTGCGAGGACCTGGCGATACAAAAATTAGCATTTCGTATTGCTTCTTTCGTTCAAGGACATCCCACATCGCTTTACCAGAGCTGCAAACAATAAATTGACACTGAATAAAATGAGGAGATATTGTTGGGGGTGCGGGGGAGGTGTCGGTAAAATAAATTGGTTTTACAGGCGTATCTTTAGTGAGGAAATTCTTTTTTAATTTTTAAAATATATTTAAAGCATCCAATTCTTTTTTTCCAATTAAGGGGCAATATTTAGGGTGGCCAATCCACCTACCCTGCACATCTTAGGGCTGTGGGGGTGAGACCCACGCAGACACGGGGAGAATGTGCAAACTCCACACGGACAGTGACCTGAGGCCGGAATCAAACCCCGGTCCTCAGCACCGTGAAGCAGCAGTGCTAACCACTGCACCCCATTAGTAAGGAAAGTCTAATGTGTGGGGCTGTCACAAGCCATCTTCCTCTAATTGGGCATTAAGAATGGATGATTAATGCAGGATTTAAAAAGAAGTCTTTATTGTCACAAGTAGAGTTATATGAACATTGCAATGAAGTTACTGTGAATAGTCACTCGTCGCCCCATTCCGGCGCCTGTTCAGGTACTTGGAGGGAGAATTCAGAATGTCTAAATTACCTAACAGCACATCTTTCGGGATGTGGGAGGAAACCGGAGCGCCCGGACGAAACCCACACAGACACACGGAGAATGTGTAGACTCCGCACAGACAGTGACCCAAGCCAGGAATTGAACCTGGAGCTGTGAAGCAACAGTGCTAACCACTGAGCTACCATGCCCGATTTTGCTTAACCTTTGTTGGTTCCTCTAAATGGTTGAAACATTCCAACACTGCGCTTACGCTCATTAATTAATAGTTGTCTCACTAGCCCATCCACCCAACTTGTTTGAATTGGTCGGAATCACTAAATCCTCCCGTCTCTCCCTCTACCCCACCACCACCACCCTGTAATAAATTTCCTATCACTTTTTTTTAAAATTTAGATTACCCAATTATTTTTTCCAATTAAGGGGCAATTTAGCGTGTCCAATCCACCTACTCTGCACATTTTTGGGTTGTGGGGGCGAAACCCAGCTTCATTGTCCAGTTATGAATAGGACAATAAACTAGGAACTAGTTGTTTATTGACCTCCAAGTTTTGATTTCCGAATGTTCTGTTGGTTATATTTTAAAGAGAATACAGGGGGGATAAAGAGCTGGGGAAAAAAGCAAAACTTAGATGCCCCCCCCCCCCCCCCGCTCGTTTACCTTTCAATGGCCCATTTTCCCAGGACAATAGAACTCCAATCAAGCAACCGGTACAGCCACAGACCGAACGGCGCCACTCCCTTTACTCAGAGAGCCCAACTGCCAAAGTCGATGACCGCTAAGGACCTGTCCAGTCACCAAGGCACTCACCCTTTATTGGCTGAAATTGAAGACAGTGATCAGAGCCCTGTCGAACTATTGGGTCCAAGGTTAAGGACCGCCTCAAAGAGCGTGAAATCCCAAAGGGATGAAAGAGAGCACAGCCATGTGTTCTGTCTCTGTTTGATCCGGCCTGTGCCAGCCAATTGCAGCAGGAACAGCCAGCCAAGTTCAAGACCAACGATTGCTACCTGACAGATGAGACCAGCAGAGAGACAGCCACTTTCTTCGAACCAGCCAAGTGAAATCCAGATAAAGGCCTTATCCATCTGCACAGTGCCGGAAGCCCTGAAGTTAAGTGTAGGTTATTGCAGCTGATAGGTGTAGTTTAACTCGTAGTAGATATTGTGTTTGCATGTCGAGGTAACTCTTGTGTATGTAAATAAACCATCTTTTGAACTAACTAACAGGCTGTGTGGTCATTTGATCGATATAAGGGAAGGCTTGTGGTTCACCAACATTATCATTAATATTAGCAACAGTATTAGTAACGCTGTTGGGATCGAAAACAGAGCACCAGGACGAGAAACTGATTGGGGAAAATGTCAAACCAGGAAACTGAACTATTTTCCCCAAGGTTTTTATGATTAAGCTGGCCAGAGGCAAACTGTATCTTAGTGTAGAATTCCTCCTTCAGCGACCTTGTAAATGTTCAGTGCTGCCCAGGGCATGCTTCTCCCATTCAGTGTGTCACCAGACTGCAAATTTATGAAGTTATTAAATGAGGGTTTCTAGAGAATGTCTGTTCCCAGGCTGCTACTAACCAACAGGACAAAAGGCAATTGGGAGATGCCAACAAGAGCTATTGAAATCATTATCATTTATCACATTCGGAACTGCATCAAATCAGACTCGGGAGTACAGCCCCAGAGATCCATCTCAGTCCTCCTAGACGGGGAGAAGGTTTGTTTAAACTGGGAGGCTTTGAGTCATCCTGCATCTGCACTGTGCTTGTTACCAAGTGATCCACACAAAATTAAGCCATTTACTAACCTTGTTTTTAAAGTGATCCAGTAACTCCAAACAAGGATGGCATAGTGGTTAGCACTGCTGCCTCATGGCGCCGAGGATCTGGTTCGATCCCGGCTCTGGGTCACTCTCCGTGGGGTTTGTACATTCTCCCCGAGTCTGCGTGGGTTTCGCCCCCACAACCCAAAAAGATGTGCAGGTTAGATCGAGTGGCCATGCTAAATTGCCTCAATTGGAGAAAAATAGAATTGGGCACACTAAATTTAAAAAAAAAAAGTAATTCCAAACAAAATCAGATAGATAAATCATGGCAGTTTTTGTGGGTTGATATACTGCTGTACTCACTGTAGTTGAAACAGAAATTATACTTGCTTCAAAAAAAAAGTTGGATACTTTTAAAAAGGATATGTATGTTTAAGGTAACTGGGTTTTGTTATGCACATTCAGGTATTAAGGTTTTTTTATGGGTGCAAAAACTTAAGAACGTATCGGACTGCACTGGTAATGGAATAAATAACATCCATGTGTGAATTAGACCATAGATTGAATTCACTTTTCATTCTTTATCTTACCATCCTCCTCAAATATATCTTTGAATGTTTACTCGAGCACCCTTGTCTTTTAGGGGCTGGTGTAGCACAGTGGGCTAAACAGCTGGCTTATAATGCAGAACAAGGCCAGCAGCGCGGGTTCAATTCCCGTACCGGCCTCCCCGAACAGGCGACGGAATGTGGCGTCTAGGGGCTTTTCACTGTAACTTCATTGAAGCCTACTTGTGACAATAAGCAGTTATTATTATCTAGCTGTACTCCTGCTCAGCGTCATTGACAATAGCGTTACATAGAACATACAGTGCAGAAGGAGGCCATTTGGCCCATCGACCCACTTAAGCCCTCACTTCCACCCTATTCCCCGTAACCCAATAATCCCTCCTAACCTTTTTAGACAGTAAGGGCAATTTAGTGTGGCCAGTCCACCCAACCTGCACATCTTTGGACTGTGGGAGGAAACCGGAGCACCCGGAGGAAACCCACGTAGACACGGGGAGAACGTGCAGACTCCGCACAGACAGTGACCCAGCCGGGAATCTAACCTGGGACCCTGGCGCTGTGAAGCCACAGTGCTATCCACTTGTGCTATCGTGCTGCCCTTGCATCATTCCTACTTACTGCCTGTTTCGCTATTGCTGGCTGTTACATTGCCTCATTTCCCTAGTGACCCTTTTAATATCGAACGTTGTCTTCATCTCTGACCCTTCCAATCATCATCCCGATTCTCAAACAGCCCCTCTCTTCCCTTTCCTGCTCTGTCTCCAGTGTTTTTTGTCCACCTTCCTATTGAAACATCTAATTTATATTCTGCCCAATTTGTATGCTGTTTCTCTGAAGCATTCCTGGCTTTAGCACGGCCAAGAAAGCAAGAAAGCTTGCAGTGAGAAAAGACTGTTTTAACGCCTTTCACATACTCCGGATCTCCCAAAGTATTTAACAGTCAATGAACTGCTTTTAATCTGTAGTTGCTGACGTCGGCAAACTCACCAACCATTTTGTGAAAGATCCCACAAAGAACAATGTGATCGGTAATCTGTTTATCAGGATACCAAGGGGTCACTCTGGTCTTCAAGAGTTCCATTGATTGGACAGCACGGTGGCGCAGTGGATTAGCCCTGCTGCCTACGGTGCTGAGGTCCCAGGTTCGATCCCGGCTCTGGGTCACTGTCCGTGTGGAGTTTGCACATTCTCCCCCTGTTTGCGTGGGTTTCACCCCCACAACCCAAAGATGTGCAGGGTAGGTGGATTGGCCACGCTAAATTGCCCCTTAATTGGAAAAAATGAATTGGGCACTCTAAATTTAAGGGGAAAAAAAGAGGAAAAAAATGTTCCCCCTCTTCCCCCGGATGTTGTTAGTGGGGAATTCAACAATGGTAATGTCACGGGTAAATGGTTAGATTCTCTCATTTTGAGGTTTATACTCAAAGTAACTCTATGTAACTATGTAAAAAGCATATAAGTGGAGACCTTGATCAGGTTATAAGAACGAGGAGCAGGAGTAGACCATCTGGCCCCTCGAGCCTGTTCTGCCATTCAATGAGATCATGGCTGATCTTTTGTGGACTCAGCTCCACTTTCCGGCCCGAACGCCATAACCCTTAATCCCTTTATTCTTCAAAAAACTATCTATCTTTACCTTAAAAACATTTAATGAAGTAGCCTCAACTGCTTCACTGGGCAAGGAATTCCATAGATTCATAACCCTTTGGGTGAAGAAGTTCCTCCTAAACTCAGTCCTAAATCTACTTCCCCTTATTTTGAGGCGATGCCCCCTAGTTCTGCTTTCACCCGCCAGTGGAAACAACCTGCCTGCATCTATCCTATCTATTCCCTTCATAATTTTAAATGTTTCTATAAGATCCCCCCTCATCCTTCTAAATTCCAACGAGTACAGCCCCAGTCTACTCAACCTCTCCTCGTAATCCAACCCCTTCAGCTCTGGGATTTATCTTGGTCCCGTAGCCAGGGCAAAAGCTGAACTGAAGGCATTTAAACAGAATTATGAGAGATAGGAATACAGCTGCAATTCCTCTCCCCCAATCCCGCGCCCGCCCCCTCCCCTCCTGGACAATTTATTCTGTTCCCTGCTCACCCCATAATGAGAGGATTGGGAGAGATGGCCATGCCCTGTCTCTGACATGGCTCATTGGTATGAAGCCACACTGGCTCTTCATGCTCCCAGCTCTCTCTCCCTTTTAATTTGTCTGTGCGTTGGTTGGGATAATTATTAAGCAAAGCTGCTGTAAATAGGTTTGGGTGGTTGAGGTAGTTAAAGGCTCCGAAAATGCTTAAGTGCATGATATCTGGAATTCTATAAGAGGGCATTAGCTCTGATTGGGGCCTTGTATTCTGAGTCTCAGCCCTTCTCCCTAGCTACCAGCTTTCCTGTACACAAAACTAAAGAGAGCTATATTTGTATGTCTGCATTTGTTGACTTTAATGCATAAAGCATTAATGCATGACTTTAAAGTTATATCATATGCACTTAAGATTGGAATGTATCTAAAAGCCACAGGAACAAGTGTGGGTTCAGTAAGTGAGCTTATTTTTTTTGTTGCTTTATCTGTTACGTGGTTCAGTAAGCAGACGTTGGCACCCCGTGAAGACCGTTTTTATATAGTACTGCTCACTGGCTTTCTTCCTTAGAAGTTGACAATTTAATTGGCCTTAAGCAGCATGCACACCATTGCATAATGATACTGTAACCTTTATTGTCACTCAAACTTTATTCCTTCAAAAGCTTTGTGGGCAATTTGCAGAATTACATAGAATTTTAGCGCAGTGGTTAGCACTGCCGCTTCACAGCGCCGAGGTCCCAGGTTCGATCCCGGCTCTGGGTCACTGTCCGTGTGGAGTTTGCACATTCTCCCCGTGTTTGCGTGGTTTTCACCCCCCTACAACCCAAAGATGTGCAGGGTAGGTGGATTGGCCGCGCTAAATTGCCCCTTAATTGGAAAAAATGAATTGAAAAAAAAGAATAACATAGAATTTTACAGGCCATTTGGCCCAATTGGGGTGTGCTGACATTTAAACTCCCAAAGCACCTCAACAAATCTCTCCATCGCTTTCTCGCTCACCCGTTAGCTTGAATGTATTCCTGCTGTGCGTCTCAACCACCCCATGTGTTTAATTCTACTTTCTGCGGAAAGATGTTTCTCCCGAATTCCTTGCTGTATGCATTAGTGACTATTTTACATTTATGATCCAAGGTTTTAGAGCCCCTACTCACACACACACACACACGCACGCACAAATGGAAACATCCCTATCTCTTCTCTTTATCAAATTTCTTCATGATTGTGACGATCTCTTATCAGATCACCTTTCAGTCTATCTTTCCAAAGAAACAAGCCCCAGCCTGTGCACCTAACTAGATACAGACTAGAGACTGAGCATGAGACCTGTCTGGTGGATCAATCCGGTACAAACTCTAGACCGGCACTTGTGTGCTGTGCTGAGGAAATTCTGTACTGTTTGGAGGTGTTGCCTTATGAACAAGAACCTGAGATCGATACCACTCTGCTTTAAGATGACCACAGAAGAACCCAAAGCGTACAAGCAAAGAGAGCGCGTTCCCCCAATGTTATCAACAACATTCTTCCTTTGCCATCACGAACACAATTCTTATAGTTTGGGGGACCTTGCAGTACAGAAATGGCTGCTGTGTTCGTTTCTATAACTGTGCTTGAAGCGGGGTGCAATCAATTAGATGTTAATTGATTTGAGGTGTTTTTGAAAAAACGCAATTAATACATACAAATGCATTAATTATTTATTTAATTGGTAGTTTCTGAAATATGTCCAGTGTCCCCACAAATACAAGCAGGAATATTCAACATATATTTGTGGTGTGCCACTTGGCAGAGCAACATGACTGTGATACCCCTGTAATACCATTGCCAATACCTTGCTGGATGCACAGTGCTTGATTAAATGCATAATGTATCCACGACAAGGCAGTCAAGGGGTACAGCGTTGTCTGTCTCATGAAGCCCCTCTGGCTGATACTGATGTTTGAAGTGCGCCAATAAGCGGGGGCCCCATCGAGCTCCAGGAAGAGCATTGCTAATTTTAAACTTAGTTTCCTGAACCAGCTGGGACAGGCATGCATTATCAGTTGTGCACTTGACATCCAGCACTTCAGCTGGGTTTAACGAGCACTTCAAGGAGAATGACAATCTGAGGGGAAGGGTGGTGGGTGGAAGATGGAATACTTTCCGAGTGGGGTGAGATGTTAAACCGACCGCTGTTGAACTAAAAGTTATGATGTGGAGATGCCGGCGTTGGACTGGGGTGAGCACAGTAAGAAGTCTTACAACACCAGGTTAAAGTCCAACAGGTTTGTTTCAAACACGAGCTTTCGGAGCACGGCTCCTTCTTCACCTGAAGAAGGAGCCGTGCTCCGAAAGCTCGTGTTTGAAACAAACCTGTTGGACTTTAACCTGGTGTTGTAAGACTTCTTACTGAACTAAAAGTTCTCATGGCGCTATTTGAAGAAGAGCAGGAACGTTTCTCCTGGCGTTCAGTCTCCAAAACTGATTAACTGGTCAGTTTCTTGCCTTTTGCTATGCGGAATTAGCTGCCGCATTTGCGCGATTACTATGTGATCACACTTCAAATAACTGTTCCTGACCTGTGAAGCTCTTTGGGCCGAGATTTGAAAAATGCTGTAACGTGCAGTTTTTCTGTAATAGTGTGATTTTTGTATGCAAAGGTGCACAGACTGAATGGGCTGAATGGCCTTTGGAACTCTATACTTGTCTGTCCCAGGGGACTTTCACTTGGGAAAAATCTTTTGCAACTTGCTGTAATCCTCCCCCCTCCTCAAAGTAACTTTCTCCTTTAGATGGCAGAGTCTAAAGTATTTGGAAACCCAATCTGAGCAAAGCACTGATTGGAAGAACTATAATATAATCTTTATTAGTGTCATAAGTAGGCTTACATTAACACTGCAGTGAAGTTACTGTGAAAATCCCCTCATCGCCACACTCCGGTGCCTGTTCGGGTACACAGAGGGAGAATTCAGAATGTCCAATTCACCTAACAAGCACGTCTTTCGGGACTTGTGGGAGGAAACTGGAGCGCCCAGAGGAAACCCAAGCAGAGATGGGAGAACATGCAGACTCCACACAGACAGTGCCCCAAGTGGGGATCGAACTCGGGACCCTTGCGCTGTGAAGCAACAGTGTTAACCTCTGTGCCACCAGAATTCTGGGAATCATCTACGTGCATTGCACAGCTGAACACTGATAAACGGGCACTGTAAGTGAGGCACCTGGAGGAATAATTCTGCCGTTCCTTCATTTCCATGTGCTGTCAGTAAATGTTTTACCATCTGAGCGATATTCTATGAATGAAGTGCACTCTCAATAAGTGGGAGCTAATCTCAAATACATGATTTATGAAACTGGCACAGGGCTGGTATTTTGTCCCCCGCAACCATTTGTAAATTGTGCTGGTCAGAAATAAATCGCTCAGTTTTGAAAATCACTGCTGCAATGCTGTAATAATTTTTTTCTTTCCCCCCCCCCCCCAGATTGTTAGCCAAACTAAAATGTCTTTTGCTCCATAAATCTAATATTAGCGTCTGGCAGAGAGACAAGAGAGAGGCTCTTGTTCAGGAATAAATTCAGCCGCTGTAGTTGGACAATAAGCGGCAGCAATATGTAAACACAGCAGAGCGCCACAGGCCAAACTGAATAACGAGTCTTTGAAGCGATGCCCTTGTGTGGGAGGGGTAATCCCATGGCTGGTGGTGTGACATGCAGGGGCACATGCAATTGGGAATGGTGTGGAGGAGCAGTTTTATCATAAACTTATTTTGTGGGTCAATGTCAGTATTCTGGAGGAATATTTAATTAGTGTTTATCGAATCACAGAACAATATAACATAGAATGAGGCCATTTGGTCCATCTTGCCTGTTCCAAAAGCTACCTAATTAGCCCTCCACTGCTGCTTCCTGACAGCATTGTCACATTTTCCTCTTCAAGTATCTGATTGTGACCGGTTAATCGCTTCAATCAGGCATTGCATCCTCGATCAAAACCACTCTCCACAAAATTTCCCCCCCCTCCAATCTTTCCTCCAGTTTTTACCTTAAGTCTGTGCAATCTGGTTGCCACCCTGTCTTCCACTACAGTTTGTCAGTGTTTTACTCTTATCAAAATGTACAATAGCCAAATAGCTCCTATCATTGACATACGCGAAAACACCAGTACTTGCCACTCGTATTATGCAGTTCATAGACACATGCCAAGTCTAAATCTGCAAAGTCGGTAGTGTGAATTTACATATGGTTGCTTTACAAGTAGGCGTATAGTATGGGCGGCATGGTAGCGGAGTGGTTAGCACTGTTGCTTCACAGCGCCAGGGACCCGGGTTCGATTCCCGGCTTGGGTCACTCTCTTCGCGGAGTCTGCACGTTCTCCCTGTGTCTGCGTGGGTTTCCTCCGGGTGCTCCGGCTTCCTCCCACAAGTCCCGAAAGACGTGCTTGTCAGGTGAATTGGACATTCTGAATTCTCCCTCCGTGTACCCGAACAGGCGCCGGAGTGTGGCGGCGAGGGGATTTTCACAGTAACTTCATTGCAGTGTTAATGTAAGCCTATTTGTGACACTAATAAAGATTATTATCAGTATATTAAAACTTAGCCTCCCCCCTTCTGCTGTACTGAAATTGGGTGGGGTGGTCATCCACTTATTGAAGAAATTGAAGTTGCTTCCAATGCCAGGGCAGTTTTAATTTCAGGACACCAACGTTCCTGAGCCTAGTGATTAAGCTGCTAAATTCACCTCACTTAAACTGGCGGCCACCAGAATAGAAGAGCCGTATTTAGCAATGTAATTGGCAAACTGGCAAATTAATGCTTGTTTATTAGATTCCAATTTAAAATGGTGTCCATTTGAACGTAGCCAGTATTTTAAAATGCTTTTTCTGGTGATGTGTAATTCGGTGTCTTTATTCTTTTGAGTTCCCGTCATTTCCAGTTGCAGTTAAACATAAACTCTCTGTTGAAAGGATTGTGCCATGTTCTTGCTAGTGGTAATGAGAAAATAATCAGACACTCAGTGTGACTCCTCCAGCAATCCACATTGCGAAACCAAGCCATTAAAACCCTCGAGGCTTGTGTTATGCCATTGAACTGCAGTTGACTGTTGCTAAGCCAAGGGGAATCTCTGTTGGGGTTCCTGCTGTTTGATTACAAGGATATGGATCAGGTTTGGCTGCACCGTCCACTCTCTCCAAGCACCACGGTGGATAAAAGCCCTGATAATGGCCGCTTGTGCGAAGACACGACCAGCTTGCTGTCGTGCAAAATAATATTTATGCTGCCGACACAGCTCTATTGTCAGGCAAATAATGCGACCTTGGAGACAGTGGGGTAGACTGCAGGCTAATTGTGTCCTTGCATGTTTTGCGTGCGTGGGTCAGATTTATGAGACCTGTAGATGTTACATTTTTTTGTTTGCTTCATGCGGTTTAATGACCTGTTCTCCAGTGGTTATTTTAAGTTTGGGAACGCCACGTGGGAAGACCGAAGGTACTGGAGGCTGAAACTTTAGCACGTTCTCGGAGCTGCCATCCTTTGCCTTTTCCTGCCTGCCTGCCTGCCCAATCTGGTGGTTCAGTTGGGTTTGTTTTCGTTCTCCCATTTGAGGCACGCATGATCGGCATCCAGCATTCAGTGATGTTATAATTTCGCAGATACAGAATAAGACTTCTACTCTGCCTCAACATGGCCCAGTCCTGACCTCCAGACGTTTTTTTCCATACCAGCCATCCTGCATGAAATTGCCAATATCATACATAGAAAATAGGAGCAGGAAGAGGCCAATCGGCCCTTCAAGCCTGCTCTGCTATTCATTATGATCATGGCTGATCATCATGTTTAATACCCAGTTCCTGCCCCCCCCCCCCCCCCCAATATCCGTTGATCCCTTACTTTTTGTGGCAGTGAATTCCACAGATTCACCTCAGTCCTAAAAGGTTTCACTCCTTATCCTCAAACCTTAGGGTGACCTTAGAGCTGAGGGTGTTAGGATACCGGCCAAGAACCTCAAACAACCTTTTAAAATTTGTAAAAAGGGCATCACGGTGGCACAGTGGTTAGCGCTGCTGCCTCACGGCACCGAGGTCTCAGGTTCGATCCCGGCTCTGGGTCACTGTCCACGTGTGGAGTTTGCACATTCTCCCCGTGTTTGCGTGGGTTTCGCCCCCATAACCCAAAGAAATGCAGGGTAGGTGGATTGGCCGTGCTAAATTGCCCCTTAATTGGAAAAAATGAATTGGGTACTCTAAATTTTTTTTTAAATTGTGAAATAGTGAGGAAAAGGTACTTCACCCCAAGGTTGATGACCCTGACCAATAAGTATCTTTTATGTTGCAACAAATTTTGATTGAAACACAGGATCAGCCACATTAACATCAAATAATTATCAATTAAACAGTTCCTAAATACAAGGAAAAACTTAAATTACTATCTATACCTGCTACTCAGTCCAATTAAGCAACCCAATACAGTTCAAATGCCACTTATAAATAAAGTTAACATACAGATTACTTGCTTAGCTGTGTAGAGACTTATGGAGAGAGTGAGAGAGCCCTTTTCAGGTGCAGATTCAGTCCACTTCTACTCTACCCAGCAGCATTTGGCAAAACTGCTGTCAAGTTAAAATCCTTCAGTCTTGCCAGACCCAAATCCTATGGCAAACTGCAAAACTACAGACAGACTTGTCTCCTCCTGTTAATTACATCATCTGTATCCCACTAAGATGTCACATGACCTGCTTAGCTGGGACTAAATATAACTCAAGTTATCTACACTCCAGGGAATCACCAATCACAATATCCCATTAGCCCTTTATATGTAAACAAGAAAATGGTTAGAATCAATCATGACATCACATATTATGACTTCTTAATTACAGCTTTTGTCAGCACACAGTCTAGATACCGTAACCTAGGTTTTTAAATAATATTGCAACATATAACAATTTCTACATTCATCACAAGGGGCACTTTTATGCTGTTGGCAGTACCTACGGAACTTGAATTTATACATTGTTTTTCACGGCCTTGGAGTGCCCTGGAGTGCTTGTATACACTGTAAAGTACCTTTTGAAATTAGTCACTGTTGTGGGAAAGGCAGCAGTCAATTTGCATACAGCAATAATAATAATCTTTATTGTCACAAGTAGGCTTACATTAACACTGCAATGAAGTTACTGTGAAAAGCCCCCTAGTCGCTACATTCCGGCGCCAGTTCGGGTTCATTTTTTTTCCCCTTTTTTTAAAATTTAGAGTGCCCAATTTTTTCCAATTAAGTGGTAATTTAACATGGCCAATCCACCTATCCTGCACATCTTTTGGGTTGTGGGGGTGAAACCCACGCAAACACGGGGAGAATGTGCAAACTCCACACAGACAGTGACCCAGGGCCGGGATTCGAACCCGGGTCCTCAGCGCCGTAGACAGCAATGCTAATCCTGTTCGGGTACATTGAGGGAGAATTCAGAATGTCCAATTCACCTAACGAGCACGTATTTCGGGACTCGTGGGAGGAAACCAGAGCACCCGGAGGAAACCCACGCAGACATGGGAAGAACGTGCAGACTCCGCACAGACAGTGACCCAAGCCGGGAATCGAACCCGGGTCCCTGGCGCTGTGAAAGACAGTGCTACCTTCTGTTTAGAGAGCAGGGAGCCAATATTTTGCCTCTGGATGACTGTTTGGCGAAGCTCTGACTCGAAAGTTAGCTCCCTTCTCTCTCCCACAGATGCTGCAGATACTGTCCAGTATCTGTCCAGCTGGAGGAGGATATGCTACAATAGTTTTGGATGAACTCGGTGGTGAGGAAACTCCTACTGAGTATAAATACTGGCACGGATCAATTGGATTGAATGTTTTGTTTCTGTATTTTCTAAATGGTACAATATCAGTGTTAAACATGAAAATGAAAAGAAAATTGCTTATTGTCATGAGTAGGCTTCAATGAAGTTACTGTGAAAAGCCCCTAGTCACCACATTCCGGCACCTGTTCAGGGAGGCTGGTGCGGGAATTGAGCCGCGCTGCTGGCCTGCCTTGGCCTGCCTTGGTCCGCTTTAAAAGCCAGCAATTTAGCCCAGTGTGCTAAACCAGCCCCTGTGGCTGGATTTGAAAAGCTCTCCTCTATACCGTACCGCACACTAACTAATGCCAAAAATTCTAACCAGTCATTTATGTCAATGGTGCTGGTGGGAGCTTGCTACACACACACACACACACACACACAGACTGGCTGGCATCTTGATGGCAGCCACATCACTCAGATCCATTAGTCAGAGAAATCTTGGCTTTTGAGAGATATACTTGTTTATTAAAATAAAGTACAGGTCTTAGACTTTGCACACTGTACCAAAGCTACCATGCTGATTGGAAAGGGAGAAGAAACACAGAGAGCTGTCAGGTACTGAACTTTAAAATGCTGAATGAGTTTGGCAATTCAAAGTTTTGTTTATTTTTTTTTGGGGGGGGGGGGGTGAAAAGAGTGTTCCCAGCCCCGGGGACTGGCAGCAGAATCTAGCTCAGCCCACACTGAGTATTTGTGAGAGATTGTGGAGCTGTGTGAAACTCCACTCCTGCGGTTTGTGTTTGATGAAGGGGGTGGGGGTGTAGCCCAAAGCTCTGGCAAACGTCACGAAACTGGTTGTGAGTGGCTCAGGGACCGGACCAACGAAACTGGTGTAACACAATCCCTGTGACTGCAGGGAAAACATTGACCTCTTTATCTGGGGAGGCTGGGAGGAGAACGAGGAAACGATTGTGTCTTGGCAAAGTGTCTTTAACATCCCAATTCCTGCCTCGGTAAAGACAAACAAAAAAGAAACTGGGCAGTGGCTTGAAAGGATTGGCGAGTTTGTGCGGTAAGTGTTACTTCAGTGCCTTTTTAATCGGGTTTGGTTTGGTTTCCCCTCTCCCGGTTGGTATCTGTTAATGAGTCACCGATTAGAACACAGCATGGCTGTGGAAAAATTGCTGGTATATATAGAGAGAGAGCCCCACACCTTCATTACACAGCAACGACAGGGAGCTAATCCCCTGCCGCTTTGGGGTGGTGGTTGTCTTTTTCTCTCCTGGAGTCTGCACGACATGTAGAGAGTTTTGATGTGGGGAAAGTGCTGAGTGTGGCCGAGGAACCTGTGTATGTGCAGTGAGTGGGTGAAATATGAGCTCACCCGAACCCTTTAAACTCATCAGCAGTTGAGGCATTGTGATGGAATTCCATAGGGACATATTCCCCCCCTCCTCCCGACACCGCAGCACATTCACAAACACACTTGTATTATTCATTCAGTCACACACGTACTCTCCACCTCTCTCTCTCCCTCGTCACATGGAGCTTTTCAAAAACTGGATTGGGTGCATTGTGTGTAATTTCGACGGAACTAATTACTTTCTCTTCCACCTTTTTTTTGTGTGTCTCTTTCTCCTGAGGACATTGATTTATGCAAGGTTACAATTTAGCACCCCTCCCCCCAAAGTGGCTGCTCAGTGTAGAAGCTAACACAGCCAAGGCCAATCCTGTCATCACCACACACTGACTGAGAAATATCAAAATAATTTATTAAAGAATCCGCCCAAGTCTATCAGTTCCAAAATTGCTAAACCTTGAGAAATGTTGAAAGCTCTTGTGCAAAGTGTGTGTCTGTGGTTAGCGTGTCTGTGGTGGTGTATCTTGTTGGCGTGGCTTCTTGCACTTCTCAGATCTGGCACTTGTTTTCTGCCATTTTTAACTTTTAAACATCTTTGGTAACTATTTGTCCTCGTACTGTCGTCGCTGATTGGGACCCTCGACCACTGCCTGGGTGTTATTATCACTCTTCATTGAAACCTCTCTTCAGTCATTGTAAAATCTAGTCGGAGCTGCCATTCTGGCACCCCAGCCGCCTGTTCCTTGGTTAAAGGCAATTACTGAGGAAAGGAAAAATGTCTGGAGTGAAAAATGCCGCCAGAGAGCCGGGGGGGTGGGGTGACTGGGTTAAATGAGCGGGCGTGAGGTGTATCCAGGCAGAGTCAAGTCACGTAGAATCAACTCGATCAACAGCATCAAAACCGATTCGGTAGCAGTTGATCTAATTTTCGGCTTGTGGGACCTTCCTGTGATCAAATTGGTTGCAATGTTTACTAACGTATAGAGGCTTTGGCAGACAAAGTGTGTGGGATGGAGTGAATGGGAGGAGTTGGTGAGCAATGAGGAGTAATAGGGGAAATCCAAGAGACACAATTGTGTAATCGTTCTGATAGAAACACTACAGATAAACACTTTGTGCCTCTCTCTCCTTCATTTGCTCAAGGGGTTTATTTCCCTATGTTGTTTACCAGGTATTTGTGCAAAGATTGTTCTCTTTTCACCTCCCCTCATGAAAGTCTCAAACAATAGGGTGGAATGATGAAGCTCATGATAAATGTGTTGGGATTGTGTTTCGGGATGTAATGTTTACCCTTTTCTGATTAGGATCATCATGGTCATCCTCTGAACGATTCTTCTATCCCTCCAGATGTACCATCGAATATAATCTTCCCCCTGCCAAGATCATTACCTTGAAAGCAAGGCCTCTCTCCAACTCTGACACGTCTGCTCTTTCAATTTCAAAACAGTTCATTTCCTTGTCTGCTCCACTCTTCCATTCCTCCCACTCCTTTTTAAAAACCGGAACCTGTTCCCATCTAACCACTGCTTCCTGACTCACTCAACAGCGAGCTAATTTTATGGTAAATAGTTTCTCAATATGTGAAGGTTTCACCTGAGGAAGGAACATTGCTCCGAAAGCTTGTGTTTGAAACAAACCTGTTGGACTTTAACCTAGTGTTGTAAGACGTCTTACTTTATTATTGTCAGAAGTAGGCTTCACTGCAATGAAGTTACTGTGAAAAGCCCCTAGTCGCCACACTCCGGCACCTGTTCGGGTGCACAGAGGGAGAATTCAGAATGTCCAATTCACCTAACAAGCACGTCTTTTGGGACTTGTGGGAGGAAACCGGAGCACCCGGAGGAAACCCACGCAGACACTGGGAGAACGCGCAGACTCCGCACAGACAGTGACCCTAACGGGATCAAACCCTGGACCCTGGCGCTGTGAAGCAACAGTGCTAACCACAGTGGTACCGTGCCACAATAGGTGGATCTTGTTGAAAGTTCCAGCCCCTTCGCCATGAAATATATTTTAGAACAGAATGGATCAGCTCCTTTTGATCAATATTGATCAATCAGCAACTCGGCCAGCAGCAACAAAACTGATCTAATTTGTAGCTTGTGGGACCTTCCTGTGGTCAGATAGGTTGCAATGTTTAGCAGAGTAATAGTGGGGAAATGTAAATTGCCCCATTACGAAGCAAAATACCGTGGACGTAGGAAGTCTGAAAACAAAACGCTGGAAACACTCAGCAGGTCGGGCAGCACCTGGGAGAGAGAAACCAAGTTAATGTGTCAGCTCGCGGTGCGCTTTCATTTCTCTGATGTGGAGATGCTGGCGTTGGACTGGGGTAAGCACAGTAAGAAGTCTTACAACACCAGGTTAAAGTCCAACAGGTTTGTTTCAAACACGAGCTTTCGGAGCACGGCTTTCGGAGCCGTGCTCCGAAAGCTCGTGTTTGAAACAAACCTGTTGGACTTTAACCTGGTGTTGTAAGACTTCTTACTGTTCATTTCTCTGATGAAAGGTCATCTTGACCTGAAACCTTAACCGAGCCTCTCTCCACAGATAATGCTCGACATGCTGAATATTTCCAGCACTTTTTGTTTTTAATCTTGTTCTAAACTCTGCCACACTGTGATAGTAATAACTCTCCTCGGTGGTGTGATGTCTGTAAAGGAAGAAAGATTGGTTTGCATTTCTGTAGCGCCGTTCACAACCACAGGACACCCTTCAAGCACTTCGCAGCTAAGGAAGGCCTTTTGAGATGTAGTTACTGCTGTCATCCGCAAACCCTGTCATTTTATTCTTGTAATAATAATCTTTATTAGTGTCACAAGTAGGCTTACATTAACATTGCAATGACGTTACTGTGAAAAGCCCCTAGTCGCCACATTCCGGCGCCAGTTCGGGTACACTGAGGGAAAATTCTGAATGTCCAATTTTTTTTATTTTATTTTTTTAAAATTTAGAGTACCCAATTAATTTTTTCCAATTAAGGGGCAATTTAGCGTATTCAGTCCACCTACCCTGCACATCTTTGGGTTGTGGGGGCGAAACCCACGCAAACACGGGGAGAATGTGCAAACTCCACACAGACAGTAACCCAGAGCCGGGATCGAACCTGGGACCTCGGCGCCGTGAGGCAGCAGTGCTACTGAATGTCCAATTCACCTAACAGCACATCTTTCGGAACTTGTGGGAGGAAACCGGAGCACCCGGAGGAAACCCACACAGACACAGGAAGAACGTACAAACTCCGCACAGACAGTGACCCAAGCCGGGAATCGAACCTGGGACCCTGGTGCTGTGAAGCAACAGTGCTAACCACTGTGCTACCGTACTGTAGTAAGCGGGCGATTTGTTTTAATGTGCATTTTGTTTGAATCTTTTTTTTTTTCAAGAATTGTTCCGCATGGCCACACACGCCCAGTAACTTAGGTGACCAACGTGTGCACAATCTGCAGGAGCCTTCAGGTTGTCGCACAGTCATGCAGCTTAGAAAGGGACATTAATTGTAATGTAGCAGATGTGACACACATTTACATACGGCAAGCTCTCACAAACAGAACTGTGGTAGTGACCCGATAAGCCATGTTTGTGTTAGCCGTTAAATCTTGGCCAAGGCATCGGCAAGAACAGCCCTCGCTCTTCGGAATCGTGACATGGGATCTTTTACACCCACCTGGGAGAGCAGGACGGGTCTCTGTTTAACATCTCCGACAGTGTGGCAGAGGGGTTTGCTGGATAGTTCCTGGCAGAAGGCCAGTCACGGGGATTAGATTTTAAACCTTTCCTGGCAGCTCAGCCGCTGTGAATAAATGATTTTTCTGGGCTGTTTTCCGTAGAGCCTTAAGTCACTGACTGAGCGAGAGAAGCTCAGTGACCCTCTAAGCGAGAAGCCAAGAAACAGCAAGCATTCAAGTGAAGTAGTTAGATATTGATGGAATAACTGACCTCCTCTTGACTCATGAGAATTGGAGAAACCAAACCTTGGTTGGGTACATTTCATATTCTTACTGATTTGGGCACCTCCACTGCATGTGTTGCTGTCCTTGCATCTTGTTTTCTCGAGTATAATTTCTGTAGCACATTACGATACGGCACCGTGGCATAGTGGTTGGCACCGTTGCTTCACTGCTCAGGTACCAGGTTCGATTCCCGCCTTGGGTCACTGTCTGTGCGGAGTCTGCACGTTCTCTCCATGTCTGCGTGGGTTTCCTCCGGGTGCTCCGGTTTCCTCCCACAGTCCAAAGATGTGCAGGTTCGGTGGATTGGTCATTCTAAATTGCCCTTGGTGTCCAAATAGGTGGGGTTACTGGGATAGGATGGAGATGTGAGCTTAAGTAGGGTGCTCTTTCCAAGGGCTGGTGCAGACTCAATAGACCGAATGGCCTCCTTCTGCACTGTATGATCTATGTTCTATGTTTAAATGATGTAGACGGGTGTCATCTGTGGCGTAGTCTGGACAGTTAACGTTAACTATCGTTAATCCTGATTGGGTCACTGTCTGTGCGGAGTCTGCACTTTCTCCCAGTGTCTGTGTGGGTTTCCTCCGGGCGCTCCGGTTTCCTCCCACAGGACCCGAAAGTCGTGCTTGTTAGGAGAATTGACATTCTGAATTCTCCCTCAGTGTATCTGATCAGGCGCTGGAGTGTGGCAACTGGAGAATTTTTACTAACTTCATTGCGGTGTTAATGTAAGCCTACTTGTGACCATAATAAAGATTTTAAAAATTAGCTGAGCGAGTGTTGTGTTGCCGAAGGTGCTGTCCTTTGGATAAGACTTGGAACCTTCTTTCTCTGACAGATGGATGTGAGAGTTTCCATGACACTGTTTTGAATGTTCTTCTCAATGCCTCTGAGATGGTGTGTTTCTCCAGCTTTGGCTTTATCCTGTGTAATCATCTTAAGAGCTTTTATAAATGACCAATCTGTGCCTTGCTCACTCTTGTAATATCTGTAGAATCAGAAACACACGCCTCGATACCATCGTTCGGTCCCTTATGGATCTTTGAAAGAACAGTTGTACCTGGTGCCATATCCTGGCCTTTTCTTTGCGGCCTTGTTCAACTCCATTTTAAAATTATTTAAGGAATTGGCTTTTGCTACGTTGTTTAACATTCTGAATTCCGACAACTCTGAGCTTGTAAAACCAACTTTCCGCACCCCCCCTTGAGATCTTTTGCCAATGATTTTGAATCCATGACACCTGGTTATTGACCTATTTTCCAGAGGGAATCATTTTTCTCTAATTACCCCAACAAAACCTCTCATCTTCGAGAAACATTTTCCTGCCCTCGGCCTATTTGTACGTTAATGAGTTACTTTGATTTGTAAAGTTACCGTAAGACATCTCTTCCCCTGGTGATTCCTCACTGACTTGTATTGATTGCCAATCATTTTGCCCGTGTGTTGCTTTCACATTTCTGACCTTGTGTCTTCCCGACTTCACTCTGGCCGCATTTCCATCGATGACTTGGTGTGACACTGAGTGAGGCCGACCGGGAAGCTGCTCGACTGTAGAAGGCGTCAAACCTCATTCTGAATCTAATGTATATAAATGTACACTTTCAGCTTTTAGTGGGGTTGGAGTTTGTGTGCTGTAGGGGTGTGTGTGTGTGGGGTGGAGGGTGATCTGAGGGTAAAAAAAATTGCTGATTTTAAGAGACAAACTCTTAAGCCAGTAGTATGACTCTTTACTACCATCAGATTGAGCTAAGGTAGCCCATTACAGGCAGGTGATGGAACCGGGATTTTCTTCTCTATCTGGTTCACTTGTTAAATGATTCGCTAGGGACTACCTTTTTAAAAAAATTATCTTTATTGTCACAAGTAGGCTTACATTAACACTGCAATAAAGTTCTTATGAAAATCCCCTGGTTGCCACATTCCGGCACCTGTTCGGGTACACAGAAGGATAATTCAGAATGTCCAATTCACCTAACAGCACGTCTTTCGGGACTTGTGGGAGGAGACCCACGCAGACACGGGGTGAACGTGCAGACTCCGCATATTCAATCGACCTCCCTCCCCTAGTTTAAATACCAAACTATCTATTGGTAGGCAATGCGTCTTTTTTATTAAATTTAAGAGTACCCAATTATTATTTTATTTCCAATTAAGGGGTAATTTAGCGTGGCCAATCCACCTAACCTGCATATCTTTGGGTTGCGGGGGTGAAACCCACGCAGACACAGAGAGAATGTGCAAACTCCACACGGACAGCGACCCAGGGCTGGGATTCGAACCCAGGTCCTCAGCGCCATAGTCCCAGTGCTAACCACTGCACCACCGTGCTGCCCCTGGAAATGCGTTCTTTTGGCAGACTTGATTGTTTCAGCTTCTGTTGAATTTAAAATGTGCTGGTGATTATTTTTAACCTGGTAAGGGAGTGTTGCCCTGGAAGTAATGATGCCTCTCTGTTCATACATTCAGTCACTCCTGCTGTGAAGGCCACAAATTATGGAAATGTTGCTCCATGCATGGACTCCCTCAAGGTTTCTGCGACTCATAAATGTCCCTGCAGCAGTGTAGCTTCGGATGGGGGGTATTTACTGAGGCGCTGACTTACTGAGAGAGAACCAGCCCTAAAACAGCAACCGATTGGGCAGGAGCAAAATACTGGCGATGCTGGAAATCCAAAATAACGGAAACCCCTGGAACCGGTCAGTAAGTCGGGCAACATCTGTGGAGACAGAGAAAGAGTTAAACTTCCAGGCTGGGAACCTCTTGATAAAACAGTTTTATTTCAGAGAACAGGAGCTTCAAAATGTCGAGCAGTCGACAAATCTAACTGGCTGCGCACAAACATTGGAGTAATGTAAAAAGGACAAGTCTTCAAGCACTGTATGTTGCAGCATGTTAGTTTACTTGATTACCCTATTAATTAATTTATTTATTTCAATCAACCATTAACCCAGGCTCTCATTCACCCGCCAGAAAGTTGTTGCTCAGTGAGAATGATTGGATGAAGTCCATGAGTTGCTGAGGGTGGGGATGTATTAATATTTCTCTTGTTGACTTGGCAGATATACTGTACAATAGAATTGCCATTGACTCTTGATGTGTTTATATTTGAAAGCTCTGAGAGGTAGTGTATCGCGCTTGCATTGCCAGCAGTTCTGACCGGGCCATTGTGTTCAGTAGGTTGGTGTTCGGATTGCCTAGAATTTACAGCACAGGCGTAGAGACAACGGGTCTGCAACATGTGCCAGGCTCAGCCTGATACAATTTAAGATTGTTCACCGGGCTCACATGACAGTGACCCGGATGAGCCGATTCTTTGGGGTGGAAGAAAGGTGCGCAAAATGTGTGGGAGGACCGGCGAACCATGTATCCACATGTTTTGGACATGCCCAAAGCTTAGGGGATTTTGGCAGGGGTTTGTGGATGTCATGTCCATAGTGTTAAAAACACTGAGTCCAGAGGTGGCGATTTTCGGGGTGTCGGAAGGCCCGGGAATCCAGGAGGAGAATGAGACAGATGTTCTGGCCTTTGCTTCCCTGGTAGCCCGGAGACGGATACTATTAGCTTGGAGGGACTCAAAGCCCCCAAAGTCGGAGACCTGGCTATTGGACGTGGCTAGCTTTCTCTGATTGGAGTAAATCAAGTTCGCCTTGAGGGGGTCACTGTTAGAGTTCACCCGGAGGTGACAACCGTTCGTCGACTTCTTTGCGGGAAATTAGTCGTCAGCGGATGGGGGGGTGGGGGGGGAGTAGTTTAGATTAGAGTAGGGGGTCAATAACGGTGTGGGACCTGTAGGAGAGGCTTTTGCACTATGTTTATGGTTTCATGTATATTGTTTATTTTGTTGTTGTTACTATACCAAAAAAACCTCAATAAAATGTTTATTTAAAAAAAAGAAGTTACAGCACAAAAACGGGTCATTTAGCCCAAAGGGTCTTGTACTTCATACCAGCCTCCTACTTTACTCCATCTTCCTCTGTCAACACTACCTTTTCTTTTCTCCCTTGTGCTTCTTGACCCTTCTCTCCTCTTACATGTATCTGTTCCCCCCGCCCCCGCCTATGTAATAATGGATTGAGATGTGCAGCATATTGGGTGTTTGAACCAAGGTTTAGGTGCATTGTTTGCCATGCAGTGTTTGTCATACTGAAAGACAGTACAGTGATCAGATAAATCAGAAGACAGCGTTTGGAATTTGTTAATATAGTTTCAAATGGAGCTCCTTTGTGTCTTTTTTATTGTTTTTTTTATTTTTTTCTGGTGTCCTAACTCGCACCGAGTCCCTTTCACCTAGCCTACAGCCTGCCTGGACCCTAAGATCTGGAATTTCCTCCTTACCCTCTACATCTCTCTTCTCCCTACACAGTAATGCTTAAAATCTTTGACCACATGTTGGGTGACTGGTCCGTCATTTCCTTATGTGACCTAGTGTCAAATGTCAAGGGGATGCTCTTGTAAAGCATCTTGGGCTGTTTTGTCATGTTAAAGACACATTATAAGGGCAGCACGGAGGCTCAGTGGATAGCACTGGGACTGTGGCGCTGAGGACCTGGGTTCGAATCCCAGCTCTGGGTCACTGTCCGTGTAGAGTTTGCATATTCTCCCCGTGTCTGCGTGGGTTTCTCCCCCACAGCCCAAAGATGTGCCGGTTAGGTAAATTGGCCACGCTACATTGCCCCTTAGTTGGAAAAAAATAATAATTGGGTACTCTAAATTTATAGAAAAAACAGAAAAAAAGACACTTTATAGGGGGCAGCACGGTGGTGCAGTGGTTAGCACTGCTGCCTATGGCGTTGTAGACCCGGGTTCACTCCTGGTCCTGGATCATTGTCCATGTGGAGTTTGCACATTCTCCCCGTGTCTGCGTGGGTCTCACCCCCACAACCCAAAAAAGATGTGCCGGGTAGGTGGATTGGCCACACTAAATTGCCCCTTTATTGGAACAAAAAGAATTGGGTACGCCAAATTTATTTTAAAAAATGACTCTTTATAAAATGATTACTTGTGTCAATAAGTTATTGCTGTTTGGGAAATTCCAACCAAAAGCCTGAATTTAGGCTGTGGTTTTACAATGAGTTGCAAAGATTTTTAAATACTTTTTTTTAAAGAGACATGTCAATTGAAACTTTTTATTTTTGAATAGGATCTTAATGGTGGGTGAGAGAGCAGTCAGGAGAATGGATTTAAAAAGAGGTCTACCTGGGCAGCGCAGCATTTAGCACTGCTGCCTACGGCGCCGAGGTCCCAGGTTCGATCCCAGCCCCTGGTCACTGTCCATGTGGAGTTTGCATGTTCTCTGCGTGGGTTTCATCCCCACAACCCAAAAAGATGTGCAGGGTTAGGTCGATTGGCCACGCTAAATTGCCCCTTCCTTGGGAAATAAAATAATTGGATACTCTAAATTTACGGGGGGGAGAGCCTCTGCAGGTTTCTTAGAATCATAGAATTTACAGTGCAGAAGGAGGCCATTCGGCCCAATAAGTCTGCGCCGGCTCTTGGAAAGAGCATCCCACTTAAGCCCACGCCTCCACCCCACCCCCCCGCAACCCACATAGGGGAGGTCAATTCAATGTGGAGTAACCCCATTTAACCTAAGGGCAATTTTAAAAAAATGTAAATTTAGACTAGCCAGTTCATTTTTCCAATTAAGGGGCAATTTAGCATGGCCAATCCACCTACCCTGCACATCTTTGGGTTGTGGGGGTGAAACCCACGCAGACACGGGGAGAATGTGCAAACTCCACACGGACAGTGACCCAGAGACGGGATTGAACCTGGGACCTCGGCGCCGTGAGACAGCAGTGCTGCCACTGCGCCACCGTGCTGCCCTGCCTAAGGACAATTTAGCACGGCCAATCCACTAGCCTGCACATCTTTGGACTGTGGGAGGAAACCGGAGCGCCCGGAGGAAACTGCCGCACACACGGGAGAACGTGCAGCCTCCGCACAGACAGTCACCTAAGCCGGGAATCGAACCTGGGACCCTGGAACTGTGAAGCAACTGTGCTAACCACTGTACTACCATGCCGCGCTGGTGACCACAACTGTGTATTGTACAAATACTGCTCGAGGATAGGTAATATATTGTAAAAAACAGCATTTTGGTACACTGCCCCGGGGTGTAAACAAAGTTAGTTCAGCCATAGCTGCCTGTAGTTCAGCATGTGTTAATCTTAGCGCAACACGCAATAGGATTGAGTGTTGAATTGACCTCCCCTATGTGGAGCAAACATCCCAAAGCCTACTCTGGATCCCTGCCCTATAATAACATTTATCATTTACTGTCAGAGCAAGGTGCCTGTTGCATGAATGTACAGGGGATTCCAGTTGGTACATTGCATTGCAGACAAGACTTTGTTCCTCTTCCTGACTCTGCTCTCTGTGTAATCATTGAACATTTTGGATGTCTCTCCCTGACCTTCCTGCCTGTGTTGACTGCTGCTGGTGAGAGGGAGAAATCACCTGCTATTGCCGTGACTAGGTAACCATTATTCGTCTGTGTACTGAGGCTGTTTCTGCCACATGAGTGCAGGCAGTGGCCTTGACTCACTCCTATTCCTGTATTTTTATTCCCATGTAGTTACTCAACACAGATCAAGGTTTGAAGCCTTCAAGTGCATCTTACATACAGTTTACTCTGCACCTCTGTAACCACCTCCGACCCCTTCCCCATACCCTTCAAACTCACAATGCACTTGATCTCCCATCCACCGTCCTCTCTCCTTTCTCCTGTGCTTTGGCCGCCATGCATTTAGCCCCAAGCTACGAGGTTCCTTCGCCCTCCTTTTGCAGACCCTGCTTTTTAAACTCACTTCTGACTAAAGCAGTTGACCCTCTCAATCTTTAGCTGAGCTTCCATTGGGCGGCACTGTGACACAGTGGTTAGCACTGCTGCCTCACAGCACCCAAGGACCCGGGTTCAATTCCGACCTTGGCTGGGTTTGCACGTTCTCCCCGTGGTTTCCTCCGGGTGCTCCGGTTTCCTCCCACAGTCCAAAGATGCGCAGGTTAGGTGGATTGGCCGTGCTAAATTGCCCCTTAGTGTCTAATGGTTAGGTGGGGTTAAGAAGTATGGGGAGAGGGCAGGTAGGTTCCGAGGTAAAGTGCTCTTTCGGAGGGCTGGTGCAGACTCAATGGACCGAATGGCCTCCAGTACTTTTGAGATTCTATGATCCATTTCTCCTGTGTCTCAGTGAAGTGCGTTAGGACATGTATCTAAATTAATAGCACTGTAAAAATACAAGTTATTAGGCTGTCCAGAGTGCTTGACTGGGTATCCGTTCTGTTGTCCTACACAAGTTAGATGTCCATTTTTGCCCTGTACTGTACCAGCCCTATACTATTCTGCATGGTGTGTGTGTGTGTTCATCCCATTCCCTACTGTATTTCACAAGCTCCATGTCACTCCAGTTTGATTCTATGTCCTGTTTGGAATGGCGACAGTGACTGTCCTTGGATTTAGATTTATTGTCACGTGTACCGAGGTACAGTGCAAAGTATTGTTCTGCGAGGGCAGCACGGTGGCGCAGTGGTTAGCATTGCTGCCTCACGGCGCTGAGGTCCCAGGTTCGATCCCGGCTCTGGGTCACTGTCAGTGTGGAGTTTGCACATTCTACCCGTGTTTGCGTGGGTTTTGTCCCCACAACCCAAAGATGTGCAGGGTAGGTGGATTGGCCACGCTAAATTGCCCCTTAATTGGAAAAAATGAATTGGGTAATCTAAATTTATAAACAAAAAGTATTATTCTGCGTACAGTTCAGGTGGATCGTTTCATGCATGAAGAAACGTAGGACATACGATAAATGCAAATACACAGACACAGACATCGAGTGAAGCATACGGAGTGTGGTGCAGCACAGTAGAGAAAATGCACAGAGAGATCAGTTCAGTCCATAAGAGGGTCATTCAGGAGTCTGGTAACAGCGGGGAAGAACCTGTTTTTGAATTTATTCCATAATTTCTTATCACTTGCGCTGAAGCATTGTCATTAATTTATCATCTCTCCTATTTTGCGGAATACTTTGAACGCTGATGAATCTAATTGTGTGAAGTGACTTGGAGGTGTTGCTGTCTCCAGAATTGAGGAAATATTGTAATGTGCAGTTGAAACAAAACATGAGTGTAACTCTAGTTAAGTGAATCATCGATCCCTACTCTGCAGAAGGAGGCCATTCGGCCCATCGACGCCCGCAAGAACACCTGACCTAGGCCCACACCTCCACCTCCACCCTATCCCCACTTAACCTTTTGGACACTAAGGGGCAATTTGGCATGACCAATCCACCTAACCTGCACATCTTTGGACTGTGGGAGGAAACCGGAGCACCCGGAGGAAACCCACGCAGAAACTGGGAGAATGTGCAGACTCCGCACAGATAGTCATCCGAGGTCGGAATTGAACCCGGATCCCTGGCGCTGTGAAGCAGCAGTGCTAACCACCGTGCCTGTAGTTTGTAATTCAGTCGGTTTCAGTAATTCCTTGAAACACGTTACAGAAGTTCACCTGTTTTTTTCTCTCCTGTTTTCTCTGGGAGATACTAACATATAGCTAGGATGAGGTAAGGATAGCAGAATACTGTGGATGCTGTAAATCTGAAATAACAACAGGAAATGCTGGAATTGCTCAGCACGTCGGGCAGCACAGAGAAAGAACAGTTAATATTTCAGGTCAAGGTGACCTTTCATCTAAAGGATTCTGATGGCGGGTCACCTCGACCCAAAACATTAACTTTCTCACCACATACCTGCTGAGTATTTCCTGGATTTGTTCTTTCTGGTTAGGCTATCCGAATCCTTTGGTATCTCACCTGAGTCGTTTCCTCTAATTTGAGCATGGATATTCAACTGCGGCGTGCATCGTACCCAAGCCCATTTCCACACTCGCTTTTGAACTTAACTTGACTCACTTGATGGGGAAAATGTTAGAAGCTATTATTTAAAGATGTTCAGGCAGGGCACTTAGCAAAATTCAGGCACTGGAGTAGAGTCAACATGAGGCAGGGAAATTGTGTTTAACCAATTTATTGGAGTTCTTTGAAGAAGTCACATGTGTTGTGGATAAAGGGAAACCGGTAGATGTACTGGACTTGTATTTCCATAAGGCATTCGATAAGGTGCCAGGTCAAAGGCTAGTGCAGAAAATAACAGCACATGGTGTAGGAGGTAACGAGTTAGCATGGATTGAAGGTGGGCTGGTTAACAGGTCACCGAGTGTCGCCATGATGGGTGTAATGGGTGTTGTGTCACAGAGATCAATCTTTTACAATTTATATAAATGATTTGGATGGGTGGCGCAGTGGGTTAGCACTGCTGCCTCACGGCGCCGAGGTCCCAGGTTCGATCCCGGCTCTGGATCACATGTGGAGTTTGCACATTCTCCCCATGTTTGCGTGGGTTTCACCCCCACAACCCAAAAGACGTGCAGGGTCGGTGGATTGGCCACGCTAAATTGCCCCTTAATTGGAAAAATGAATTGGGTACACTAAATTTAAAAAAAAAAATTAATGGTTTGGGCGAAGGGACCAAAGGTATGATTGAGAAATTTGGTGATGACTCAGATAGGCTGGAAAGTTGTGAAGATTCAGTTCTGGATTTGGGTGACCGTCTGTGTGGAGTTTGCACGTTCTCCCCGTGTCTGCGTGCGGGTGTGCCGGTTTCCTCCCACAGTCCAAAGATATGCAGGTTAGGTGGATTAGCCCTGTCCAGGGATGTGCGGATTAGGTGGGGTTATGGGCATTGGGAGGGGAGTGGGCCTAGGTAGGGTGCTCTTTTTCAGAGGGTCAGTGCAGACTCAGTGGGTCGAATAACCATCTTCTACACTGTAGGGATTCTATGACTTTCCAATCTTATTGACTGGCAACAGGCTTAGAGGGCTGAGTGGTTTACTGATCCTAACTTGTATGTATTTAGCCATCAGGAGTGGAAACTTTGATTCCTTTGATTTGAAACCTGGCTGTAGTACTCCAATAAATTTGCCGTTTAAAAAGATGACTTATTTTATTGTGACTGTGTTAGGTGGGTGATGCACTTCAGCTGCGAGTGCAATAAGATACAGTCCAGAATGAGAACGGACTTAGACTGCAAACTGGTGCCTGAAGCTTGAGAGAGAATTATTTAAAAGTGTGAGCTCTGGGATGGCCTGTGATCACAATGACAAAACCAGCATTTTTGGAAACCTCTTTGGATCTGACCTGTCACTAAGTTGTCACCAGCAAGTATGCTGGTACTGAAACCTAATTGATAGGGCAGTTTTTGAAATGAGACCGTTATTGTCTCAATCTTCCCCGTCCCAATTTAACTTTCACCGCTTCTCTCCTGAAGTTGCAGATTCAGACTTCCAATCTTGCCCCCTCCTCGATTATGTGAGCTCCGGGGATGATGTGAATTGGGCTGGTTGATCGCTGTGGGCATCGCAGCTGAGCCTTCCCCACGGCCACTTGAGGCTTGGTAGTGATGAGAGCAGGAGGGCTGGCTGTGCCTATGCCTCAAGCACACGAGGGCACACGGACTAGTTATGGGGCCTCAGACCAGAAACTGAACCTTGGGAGTTGTAAATAACGACTGTGAGTTAAAGTTATAGCTTTGAAACTTAGAATATTTGGAAAGACTCTTTTCCACTGCTGTTTCTGGTGTGAAATCCATGCCCCAGCAACCCTGCCGATGGAGAGCATTTCCCTAATTTTTCACCTTCAATGGACATTAATTTATACAGTAAGAAGTCTTACAACCAGGTTAAAATCCAACAGGTTTGTTTCAAATCATTAGCTTTCGGAGCACTGCTCCTTCATCAGGTGAATCTTAGCATTCACATAAGGAAGGAGCAGTGCTTCGAAAGCTAGTGATTTGAAACAAACCTGTTGGACTTTAACCTGGTGTTGTAAGACTTCTTACTGTAGGGCAGCACGGTGGCACAGTGGTTAGCATTGCTGCCTACGGCGCTGAGGACCCGGGTTTGAATCCCGACCCTGGGTCACTGTCCGTGTGGAGTTTGCACATTCTCTCCGTGTCTGCGTGGGTTTCACCCCCCACAACCCAAAGATGTGCAGGGTAGGTGGATTGGCCCCTTAATTGGAAAAAATAATTGGGTACTCTAAATTTAAAAAAAAGACTTCTTACTGTGCTCACCCCAGTCCAACACTGGCATCTCCACATCATGGTTAATTTAGACGACAGTCGATACGTCGAGTGGTTTTGTATTGCGAAATCACTGAAAGGTTGTTGCACAGGCCCCAGCTGACTTGGAAGTGAAGTGGTGTGTAACTCCCTCCTCTGGCTGTAGTGTCAACTTCAAACAATAAATTCACAAAGGAATCTCCGATCAGACTCCGCATTACTGAGATTGAAATCACAGCTGACTGTTGAACCGTGTTGCAGTGCAGAGGTTAACGGAACCGGTTTCCTAAGACAGTTGTCATCGCCTTGTCCAATAAAGCCGAATCTGAGCATGTGATGGAAGAGCTGGATGCTGTAGTACGTCATGCATTTTCCTGTCCCGAATGCTTGATTCATGTAGGTGACTTTAATGAGAACAGCCTACATCTGATATTTCTACACATTCATTTTTTTTAATGGGTCGTAATGGTCAACGGCAAACAGAATATTCCACCCACTGATCTGTTGAAGAGCCTAATCCTTTGATTGTGAGTCTGTCTCCTCCATCAATGCCAGTTCAAGAAGCACAGTGTGCTTTGAAACACTGATTGCATTGCTATGTGCTGACTAAACCCTGGTGGTTAACTTTTCTGCTACCGAGCAGCTCGTTAATCTGATTCTATTGTTCAGCTCTGGTCTGTTAAGAGTACAGCCCTTTTTAACTGTGTGCAGGACAACATATACTTCCTGATACCATATTGTGTCTCGATTCCCTTCCAGGACAGAATGTGGCCTCACTTCAAAGACACAGTGGACATAGCCAACTGTTTCCAACTGGCTTCTTGACCGCATTAAAAGCTTGATTCAGGGCACTGCTCCGGAAGGCATCATCTCCGCTGCTTCCAGTCATATGCTGTGTCATTTTCACTTTCTGGAACTGCAAGAGGACCTTTCCTTTCAAAAGGTATTTTTTTCCCTGCATGTTTTGACTTGATTTAAAAAGAAAAATGATAATATAAAATAGGATTAAGCGCTGCTCGCCAAACTATATCCCTCAAAAATCCTGGAGTGCTTAGTTTTGGATTTTGCTTAGTTTTGACAATAAAAGGCCAGCTGTAACCCTCTGGAATAGAGCCTCGATGTAAAATTCTGCAAATTGGTGTGCCAGGATTCTGCCAATCTGCTTTCTCGTGCGCTCCCCTTTAAATTCTTTAAACCAGTCATTGTTAACCGTCCAAAATACAGGCGGGCTTTGTTAATTGTGTAACAATTGGGTGTTAATTGTATTCAGGTGGTGGGCATTAATTGGCAATTTGCCTGTGCTCACAGCCTCCTCTTGTATATGAGGAGATGTTGCTTGGGGGTGAATAATATGCAATGTGTGCGTCTCTGTAAATAACAGCTTGTCAGTGGATAAAGACTAAACTCCAGTGTTGTTTTCCTCCACTGCCTGGCTATCTGAATTCGAACCAGCTTCTTTCCTCTGTTGGGGTTGTTTGTGTTAATGCGTATTCAAACGCCACCACCACCACTTTGCAATTTATTTTGCTTCAGGAAAAGTGCGGCCGATTGCAAGTTAATAAAGTTCTCTTCCTGGCTCCCCGGTTGCCAATGTTAAAGTAACTGCTGGGAATTGAGGACAGTGTGGTGCCTTTCTGACCACAAGAGACGCCTGACCTTAACTGGTGACACAATAATTAAAGCTTAGAGGTCTTCATAATTTTATAATTTGAGACTGTTTAATAGGCAGGCGGCGTACGGGAACACAATGCTGTTCATTTATTTTGTTTTAAGGGCCCTTTTGCTCTCCGCCGCAAACACTGAAATGCTTGTGGCCAACAGCCCCGAGGTTCCTCGCAGGCAGCAGTTCAATAGTGAGGGCAGTCCTGGCCCAAGTATTGCCCCAGCCTGTGGTCAGGGGCAAGAGCAAAGTCCCACGGGGCTGGTTTAGCACACGGCTAAATCGCTGACTTTGAAAGCAGACCAAGCAGGCCAGCAGCACGGCTCAATTCCCGTACCAGCCTCCCCGAACAGGCGCCGGAATGTGGCGACTAGGGGCTTTTCACAGTAACTTCATTTGAAGCCTACTTGTGACAATAAGCGATTTTCATTTCATTCATGCTGATGTCAAACATAGAACCCCAGCAGCTGCTCTGACCGAGATCACTAAACTCAGCACAGACTGAGGGTCTAACCTGATAACGCCTGGCCCGCGTGATTATTGCACTGTGCCAAGTAGAGTATTTACCCATCAACCAACTGCAGCCTGTTTGAAACGGGTGCTTGCAAAAAATATATAGTCAGCATTAAGCTGTTCTCAATTTGGTATCAGCTTTGTAACCCAGCAGCAGTATCTGTGGCATTAGGATGTTGGCCTGTAAATTAATAAAATGATTGTACGCTGCACAGTGGTCTTCCTGCTTTGTGAGCAGCTTTGATTTACAATCACCATAAATGAGCATGTATTAGCAATGTGAAGAAGGTCTTAGCACTGGTATGTACACGGTAGCACTGTTGCTTCACGTGGCCAATGCACCTACCCTGCACATCTTTGGGTTGTGGGGGCGAAACCCACGCAGACATGGGGAGAATGTGCAAACTCCACACGGACAGTGACCCGGAGCCGGGATTGAACCTGGGACCTCGGCGCTGTGAGGCAGCAGGGCTAACCCACTGTGTGATTTGAATTTTATTGCAGACTATTGGAAATCAGTTTAGCATTATTTAATACATGAATGTGCATTTTTTCCCCAGATCTCTAGTACTCCCGTAACAATTAGGATGTGACTTTAGGTTATCGGGGGGGTAGACGGGATGCAGATTTGAGGTTATTACCAGATCAGCCTTGATCTTATTAAAGGTGGAGCAATAGAGTCTATGGGAGAGGAGCGGGCATGTGCATTATGGTTTGAAAATGAAATGAAAATGAAAATCGCTTATTGTCACGAGTAGGCTTCAATGAAGTTACTGTGAAAAGCCCCTAGTCGCCACATTCCGGCGCCTGTCCGGGGAGGCTGGTACGGGAATTGAACCGTGCTGCTGGCCTGCTTGGTCTGCTTTTAAAAGCCAGCGATTTAGCCTTGTGAGCTAAACCAGCCCCTTTGATTGAAGTATTGGTTTTCCGTTGATGATTGCATATTTCTGTTATCTGTGACTGTTTACAATGCCAAAAAATACCTCAATAAAATTGTTTAAAAAAAATTAAGGGTGGAACAGACTCGAGGGGCAGAATGGCCCAATCATAGTGTGTGTGTGTGTGCGTGCGCACATCGGGTGAAAATGAGATTGGCTGTCATGCCCACTGCATTTGAGCAGCCTGTGCTCCACATTTGTTGTCTAGGTTTCAACACGACAATTTGGCACTTGGGCAGGGTACAGCAGCAGGGGTCCGTGAGGAGGCAACAAAATAAAAAATCAGGATTTGTAGAAAGTGCAGACCTTAATGGCCTCATTATTCTGGCACAATGTATAGTCAGCAGTGAAATATCACAAACACTTCCTGCATTCTCTATTATTAATAAGTAATAAATAATATTGAAACATCTCTTTGAAACACTTTGTAAAATGATTTACATTTGGAGTACAGTGGCTGTGTGCTCATGCATAATTACTTTTCATGGGGAATTTTATGGCTGTCGATTATTTTTTAATTTGCATATATTTTGCAGTGGAACACACTTGTGTTTCTCAATTGCAGTGGCCCTCGGTGGTTGTTGTCGCCCTCTTGAGAACCAGCTTGCAGTGTTATTTTTCACCCTGGCAGGATTTGACATCCATCTCAATTATGTTCGGGAAGAAGAAGAAGCGGGTGGAGATCTCGGCCCCTGTAAATTTTGAGCACCGCGTCCACACCGGCTTCGACCAGCAGGAGCAGAAGTTTACAGGCCTTCCGAGGCAATGGGAAAGCCTCCTCGAGGACACCGCTAAACGGCCTAAGCCGCTGGTCGACCCATCGTACATCACACCCATTCAGCTTGCTCCGCGGAAGGTACGTTGTACAATCGTTACTCGCAGCGCTCGATAAAGGGTTTACTAATCAACCAGGATGGTGTCGAGAGTGGGGAACCAAGGAGGATTGACTTCAAGATACTGGGACTGTGGAGAGGTTTTTAACGTTAAGATTTTTAATGGTGCAAAAGGTCAACGGGTATTTCCTTTGATTGGAAAGCCAATCATAAAGAGTCATCAGTTTAAAATTGTCAGGTAAAGTTGGGAGAGAAATCTTTGCCTAGTGGCTTGTTGAAGTATAGGATGCTTTGCCACAGGAATTGATTGAAACTGCGATCGAGTGTCATGTAAATCCAAATTGGATAAATAGTTGAAATGGGGGGAAAATATGAGGGCGATACACAAGTTGGAGTGATTGCTTTTCAATCGTTTTAACGGAGAACTAGCAGAGGTGCGATGGGATGAATGGCCCCTGTTAATGCTGGAAGCGTCTGGCTTTATTCTGCCACGAGGTCTGTTTTATGAACTTTTAAAGATAAATAAAGCAACTCATCAGAAGCTCCCCAGTGGCTGTGGGCAAACACTACACTATTGAGCTGAGGCAGACCCCCGATTTGATCCCTGGTGCATGCTGTGCTTGCAGCTCCCATCCAGGCAAACAGGGTCAAGTGCTACAATCGGCTTCGAGGCTGCAGTTGGCTTTCTGAGCTAGAGAGGTGAGGTGAGATACATCAACATACTGACCTGCACGGAGCCAAAATGATGTATCATGTCAACCCCATGCTCAGGGTTAGATTCTGGGTGTTTTTGAATATTGGGGCGATTATTAATGTCAACAACTGGGATGCGTCATCCTTTGAAGGAAAGATATAAACCGTATTGTTCTATTATTGAGAATGGAGGCAGCCTTTGAGAGCCAGTTCTGTCTTCAAAAACTCGTCAAATCCGTTTTTGTTCCCATTGAGCCCTATAGATCTGAACTTACTGAAATTGGCAGGTCTGGGTATTTCCTTTAGGTTTAGTCGAGTGAGACTGCCAGGGCCGAACCAGCAGCACTGGATTAAATTCCCAGCTACAATTCTCAAAATGATATTGACAGTGTTTGGGGGAACCACGCGTGTCTGGAGGCTGGACACCCCACTCCGTTTGAGTCCTATTATTGTTCGGCTAAACTAAGCGGCAACGCTGTTGTCAAAAGGCATCGGATCCCTGTACAGAAACCACTATTTATGTTCGACCAGCTAGGAGCCATATTTGACACGTTTTGAGCACTGATGGTTGCTCTCGTGTCCAAACCACAGAGAGCCGCATTAGTTTCTGTTTGTTGCAGAATGCGCGCGCACACACACACCCTCCTTGTACAGGACCCTGCAGTAATCTGAGTCCAAGACCGTGTTTAGATACAGTTTGGCAATACCGCAGATGCTGGAGATCAGAGGTATAAACAGAACACGTTGGTCAACAGTTCAGCCAGCATCTGTGGCAAGCGACAGACTTAATGCTTCAGGTCGTTGACCTTTTGTCATAATTCATTGGCACTTCTATGTGGCTAGCAAAAAAAACAAATGTTTTATCAGTCATTCCTTCCACTGTGCTGGTGATGCTGGTTTTCTTGCACTGTTGGATTTAATAATGCTTCCCAAGATTTGTCTGTGGTGGTCGCCATTCGCTGCTGAGAGGAATTCAAAAATCCAGTGATTTAGGCTAAAAAAGAAATGTGTTTTTGATTAATTGGGCTGCTATTGATTTTTTAAATTAAATTTAGAGTGCCCAATTAATTTTTTCCAATTAAGGGGCAATTTAGTGTGGCCAATGCACCTACCCTGCACATCTTTAGGTTGTGGGGGTGAAACCCACGCAGACACGGGGAGAATGTGCAAACTCCACACGGACAGTGACCCAGGGCCGGGATCGAACCTGGGACCTCGCCGCCGTGTGGCAGCAATGCTAACCACTGTGCCACCGTGCTGCCCATAATTGGGCTCCTATTGATGACTGCCCCCTCTTTCAATGAGGATATTCATTCAGGATCATCCTGCAAGCGAGAAGGTTCAAGTGAACTATGGCGTTGGCCTTTTTTGATTTTCTGAAGTTACCCAGCCAATGTCCTACTTGTGTTGTGAATTTAAATTATGAACATACAAATTAGGAGCAGGAGACCATTTGGCCCCTCTAGTCTGCTCCACCGTTTAGTAAGATCATGGCCAATCTGTCCGTAACCTCAGCCCCACATTCCTGTCTACCCCCAACAACCTGTCATCCCCTTGCTTATCGATAATCCATTTCGGCTTGCCTTAAAAATGACCTGAGGGGCAGCACGGTGGCGCAGTGGTTAGCACTGCTGCCTCACGCCGCCGAGGACCTGGGTTCAATGCCGGCTCTGGGTCACTGTCCGTGTGGAGTTTGCACGTTCTCCCCGTGTTTACGTGAATTTCGCCCTCACAACCCAAAGATGTGCAGGGTAGGGGGATTGGCCACGCTAAATTGCCCCTTAATTGGAAAAAATGAATTGGGTACTCTAAATTTTTTTTTTAAATGACCTGAGGATTACCACACCTCGGGCGATGGGAAAGGTTGAGAAGGCGGGGCTTTCATGAATAACCGCAGCTGGTACGGGTAATAAATGGGGTGCTATTGTGTTGGCTTGATTTGTCGGAGATTTTCCTCTCCTTTGGTCACCTCTTGACTTCCATTCTCAACCTTGCTGCATTTACCCGATTCGTCATTAATCCAGCTCTTTCTCCGCCTCAGCTGATCTGACAATGACTGGATGTTTGAAGTCACGTTTAACGCATTTGAGATGGTGCCATGTGTCCAAGTTGTCTTCTAATGTGGAGTAAAGGCAGAGGAGTGGGGAGGTGCTGACAGCACTGAATCATGAGGCGCAATGAGAATTTAGTCGAGGAGTTTAAAAAATGTGCTGCTTTCAGACGGGCCTCTCTGAATCTAGTGTCAGTCTGCGACTATCAGTTCCTGGAACTGCCTGGTACTAAGCAGCACAGGCATTCCATCCAGTTGATTATGTCACTGCAGGTTAAGATGTCTCCATCTCTTTATTAACTGCCAGACCTTGCTGAGATTTAAATAGATCAATTAAAAAAAAAATTCTGGCTTTGGCAAATGTCTCATTTGGATGATCTCAATTTATGTAAATATCTCTTTCTAGATGGTTGTAATTCTGGAATACCGTGCAGTAGAAAATATTCAATTACACCAGTCTTTTATTGAGTGAAACGCTGTTTTAATCCAGCCAGTTGTATTGATCAAAATGAATTATTCTGGCCTTAAGCCTCCACACAAACTTCAAAATCAATTCCTCTCATCAAGACATTTGCAAATAATAGCAAATCAAGAGACAAATCTGCTGCTGGGACCCCGCTAGAATTGCTTTAAAGATTTCTGCTTTCATGAGCGATGCGTTGGCATTTATTTAACTCGGTTTAATTTTGCACAGAAATTGTAAATGGCTTTCTTTACCATCCCGTTCGCTTTGCCGCAGGCCATTTTTCAGAGCAGATAGCAGCCGAGGGTGAGAAACCCACCGCAAACCTCTGCGTTTCACCTGAAAGCTCGGGCTGGGGCAGGCTGCAGTGAAATCAAAAGGGCAGATTTTGCGGGGAATACGGTGACAGTGGTCTTGACACAGGAGTGGGGGGAGGGTTGAAGGTCAAGCTCGATGGGTGAGGTGCCTTTTTCCCCGCTCTGCCTTGGTATGTGAGACAAAATGGGGTAAAGTTGTGACTGAGTGAATTGGCTGATTTAATAGTGTGGCCACATGGCCTCTTCATGGGGAGGCGGTGGGGTAGTGGTATTGTCACTGGACTAGTAAACCAGAGACCCAGACTAATGCTCTGGGGATCCGGGTTCAAATCCCGACACTGCAGATGGTGAAATTTGAATTCAATAATAATCTGGAATTGTGACCATAAAACCATTGTCGATTGACGTAAAAACCCACCTGGGGGCAGCATGGCGGTGCAGTGGTTAGCACTGTGGCATCACGGCGCCGAGGTCCCAGGTTCGATCCCGGCTCTGGGACGCTGTCCGTGTGGAGTTTGCACAATATCCCCGTGTTTGCGTGGGTTTCGCCCCCACAACCCAAAGATGTGCAGGGTAGGTGGATTGGCCACGCTAAATTCCCCTTTAATTGGAAAAAAAATGAATTGAGTACTCTAAATTTATTTTTTTAAAACCCATCTGGTTCACTAATGTCCCTTAGGGAACGAAATCTGCCGTCCTTACCCTGTCTGGCCTACATGTGACTCCAGACCCACAGCAATGTGGTTGACTCTTAACTGCCCCCTCAAGGGCAATTAGGGATGGGCAATAAATGCTGGCCCAGCCTGCAACGCCCATGTACCATGAACGGAAATAAATGATCATAACTTAAATTTCAGTGGATAATTCAGTGGGGGTTTAGTACAGCTAATAGATTGTTGTTGATGCCTGAGTTTGTAAAAGAAAAACCTTGGGGCGGAACGTGTTGATGCGTATTGATGTAGCACCGTAATGTCGATAAGTGTTCAAAATCTCCCGTGTGGGACGAGTTTCCTGGTTCAGTCACACTCTTCTGTGGAGACCCCAAGCAGAAGCTACTTTAATCACGAGAGGGTAGATTGATTGTGTTAATCAGTGCTCACCTCTTTAGAATCCATTTCAGGGCAGCATGGTGAAAGGCAGTTCACCCAACACCCCTCAGTACCACGTTTCTGGCTCACTAAACAATTTGAGTGAATAAAATCCGCAGTGTGGCAGGATTTTTGTTTGGAGTTTTAACGTTTTCACATTTCTGGACAGTTATGGGTGTGACTGGATCCTTATGAACTCACATTTTTGTTTTATTTTGAGGGAGGGACCAGGGAAAGGAGGGAGGGATTAGAGTGGAGAGATGGGAGGATCGGAGGGGGTGGTAGAGAAAGGTGGGCGGGTAGGAAGGGAGGGGGGGGGCAAGCGGAGGGGGTAGGAGAGAAAGGGGCGGCAAAGGGGAGTGGGCCACAGTTTTGTTTTAGAATCCCTAACTTAGCAGTGCAGTCACTGAAAAAAACGGATCGAAAAGACAGAAATGTTTTTAAATATCGAAGGGAGTAAAAATGGGTGGCACGGTGGCACAGTGGTTAGCACTGCTGCTTCACAGGACCAGGGATCCAGGTCGATTCCCACCTCGATGTCTGTGTGGAGTTTGCACTTTCTTCACGTGTCTGCGTGGGTTCCCTCCGGGTGCTCCGGTTTCCTCCCACAGTCCAAAGATGAGCAGGTTAGGTAGATTGGCCGCGCTAAATTGCCCCTTAGTGTCCAACGGTTAGGTGGGGTCACAGGGATACGACAGGGGAGTGTGCCTAGGTCGGATGCCCTTTTGGGGGGAGGGGGGTGGGGTTCTGCTCTTACTCGATGGGCTGAATGGCCTCCTGCACTGGAGGGATTCCATGATTAATGCAGCCATCTCCAGGCTATTAACTTTCTGCCCATTGAAAGGGATGGATAGGTAGGGATGCACAATTCTCTGATCCCAGTGTAAATGGAAATGTGGAAAGTTTGCTCTGTTTTTCTTCTTTCAAACAGTATTTAAAACCTGCTACATTGACAAAGTTTTGGCCATCTGACCTAACAACCTGTGTGGCCTGGTGTCAGACATTGTTCTCCTCCTGCAAAGTGCCTGAGACATTTTATTACCTTAAAGACACTGTGAAAATATAAATTATATGTGAAAGTACAAAGAATTTCAGTGAGTGACTGTCTTTTTTTGCACACTGGACTCTCTGTATATTTGCCCCCCTACCCCATCTGCTGCACCCACTGACTGCTAACGCAGCAGGTTCCCTATTTTCTTCACCCAGGTGGCCATTCTTTCTTTGCGAGCTGGAGCAGTAAGTCGTGGTGAGCTGCTCACAACCGAACCTGTCTGTCCTCACCCTCCGCGCCTTTGTCTTTGCGCTGTGTGAATCTGCCTGCAGAGTAACGACGAGCTGGCTCACTGCCCAGATTGCGTGCTGAATAAGATATTGTGCTCCTGCCCGTAGCCCCTGGTTCACAGTAAACGAGTAGGCCCCATGGGATTGATACAGTTGTACTCTTAATTCGGTGATTGCATTGTGAACTGCATGTATTTCCATGTAAACAGAAAAGCTTGCCTAGAATATACAAAAGGGGCAGCTAGCCTCAATAATTGAGGCCACTGGCTTACAGGGATCGAATTGGCCAAATTCCACTTTTATTACGTGGGGTGCAAGTGTTTTTACTGGTCTTCCGGGTTTCGATTTCCGCAATCCTATCTCTAAAATGTAGGCACCTTTCATCCCGGAATGGACGTCTGTGCATTTCCTAAAAGTGCAATATGACTGGGATTTATCTAAATCCTGAAATCCAGATGGTTTCCAGTGCGGCTGCAACTTGCCCGAGGTGGTGTTTGTATCTCTACCGTAATCCAAGTAGCGCGTGGTGTCTGTTTACAAGCAGAGAAGATTCTCATTGGGGCTCCGTTGTCATTGCTTTGTTTTTTATTAAATTATCTCTGCTCAATAAAACTGTTGTTGGGGGGGGAGGGGGGGCAACGTGGCACAGTGGTTAGCACTGGGACCTGTGGTGTAGGTACACCCACTGCGCTGAGGTCCCGGGCTCGATCCCGGCCCTGGGTCACTGTCTGTGTGGAGTTTGCACATTCTCCCCGTGTTTGTGTGGGTTTCACCCCCACAACCCAAAGATGTGCAGGGTAAGTGGATTGGCCACGCTAAATTGCCCCTTAATTGGAAAAAAATAATTGGGCACTCTAAATTCGTTAAAAATAATAAAACTACGGGCAGCACGGTGGCCTAGTGGTTAGCACAACCGCCTCACGGCGCTGAGGTCCCAGGTTCGATCCCGGCTCTGGGTCACTGTCCGTGTGGAGTTTGTACATTCTCCCCGTGTCTGCGTGGGTTTCGCCCCCACAACCCAAAAATGTGCAGAGTAGGTGGATTGGCCACGCTAAATTGCCCCTTAATTGGAAAAAATAATTGGGTAATCTAAATTTAAAAAAAAAAAATAATAATAAAACTGCTGTTGGGGGGTGGGGTTTAGTAAACTTTAGTGAGGTGAAGGCATTAAGTGCTGCGGAACCAGGGTGAGCAAATTAAGTTAAGATACAAGCCAGTCGGGCAACGCGGTGGCGCAGTGGGTTAGCACTGCTGCCTCACGGCGCTGAGGTCCCAGGTTCGATCCCGGCTCTGGGTCACTGTCCGTGGGGAGTTTGCACATTCTCCCCGTGTTTGCGTGGGTTTCACCCCCACAGCCCAAAAGATGTGCAGGGTAGGTGGATTGGCCACGCTATACTGCCCCTTAATTAGAAAAATGAATTGGGTACGCTAACTTTATAAAGAAAAAGATACAAGCCAGTCATAATCAAATTGAATACTGGGACAGGCTTGAGGGGCTGAATGGCCTCCTCCTGTTTCTATTTTCCTTCTTGCGGAGGAATGTATCTCCATCCAGCTTTGTATCGTAGCCAGATTCATCAGTCACAAGACAGCCCCATACGTCACCCAAGCACAACGCAGTGCCAGCCGCGCTCTCAAGACCAACCGCAACATCATCATCAAACCAGCAAAGGAGGGGCCACCGTCATACTGAACAGAACGGACTACTGCAAAGAAGTATACCGCCAACTCAACAACCAGGAACACTACAGATAGTTACCCGCAGATCCGACCAAGGAACACATCCGACAACTCAACAGACTGATCCAAGACCTTGGATCCAGACCTTCCGAGCACCCTATGTGCTCTTATCCTACATACTCCCCGCATTGGAGATCTCTACTGCCTCCCGAAAATATGCAAGGCCAACACAGCAGGCCGTTTTATCGTTTCAGGCAATGGGACCCTGTGTGAGAACCTCTCTGGCTACATCGAGGGCATCTTGAAACCCATCGTACAAGGTACACCCAGCTTCCGTCGTGACACGACAAGACTTCCTACCGAAACTCAGCCCCCATGGACCAGTTGAACCAGGAACATTCCTCGTCACAATGGACGTCTGGGCACTCTACACCAGCATCCCCCATGACGACGGCATTGCTGCAACAGCCTCAGTCCTCAACACCTGTTCCTGTGTGCTGCCCATGCTCTTCGGGGTGGTTGTGGGTTTGGAAGGTAATCAAAGGACTGCTGTCATGCTGCCGAGCAGGAAAGATTAATCAGAAAGGAATTATAACGCTGTTTATCCCATTTCTGCCTTCACCCACACCCTCTTTCCGTCATCAGGTAATTGGGAAGACAAATGGAATGTTGGCCTTTATTTCAAAGGGAATGGAGCATAAAAATAGGGAAGTCCTGCTGAAACCATACAAGTTATTAAGTAGACCACACCTGGAATACTGTGAACAGTTTTGAAGAAGATGAAGAAAAATTACAGCACAGGAACAGGCCCTTCGGCCCTCCAAGCCTGTGCCGATCCAGATCCTCTATGTAAAACTGTTGCCTATTTTCGAAGGATCTGTATCCCTCTGCTCCCTGCCCATTCATGTATCTGTCTAGATACATCTTAAATGACGCTATCGTGCCCGCCTCTACCACCTCCGCCCGCAATGCGTTCCAGGCACCCACCACCCTCTGCGTAATTGGGTATTCTAAATTTATAAAAAACAGTTGGGCCAAAATCCTCTTTAAATTACAGAACAGCGGGGGCGAGGCACCCCAACTGAGGGGTCACTACCTACGCAAAGGCACTCCCCTGCCCTATCCCAATAACCCTTAACCCAACCTACACAATCTTAATTTTTGGACATTAAGGGACAATTTACTATGGACAATCCACCTAAACTGCACATCCTTGAACCCCTTATCTAAGGAGAGATATACTGGTATTGGGGAGAGTCCAGAGAAGGTTCACTAGGTTGATCCCGGGTATGAGGAGAGGTTGAGTAGGTTGGGTCTGTACTCACTGGAGTTTAGAAGAATGAGGGGGTGACGTTATTGAGACATATCGGATTCTCAGTGGGTATGACAGGGTCGATGCTGAGAGGTTGTTTCCTCTTGTGGGGGAGTCTGAGACCAGAGGGCAGAATCTCAGAGTGAGGAGTCACCCATTTCAGACAGAGATGAGGAAGAATTTCTTCTCTCAGAGCGGAGTGAATCTGTGGAATTCTTTACCGCAGAGAGCTGTAGAGGCTGGGTCGTTAAGTATGTTCAAGGAGGGCAGCACGGTGGCACAGTGGTTAGCATTGCTGCCTACGGCGCTGAGGACCCGGGTTCAAATCCCGGCCCTGGGTCACTGTCTGTGTGGAGTTTGCACATTCTCCCCGTGTCTGCGTGGGTTTCGCCCCCACAACCCAAGGATGTGCAGGTTAGGTGGATTGGTCATGCTAAATTGCCCCTTAATTGGAAAAAATAATTGGGTACTCTAAATTAAAAAAAAAAAATATGTTCAAGGCCGAGACAGATTTCTAATCAGTGAGGGAATCGAGGGTTATGAGGATAAGGCGGGAAAGAGGAGTTGAGGATTATCACATCAGATCAGTCACAATCTCATTGAATGGCGGAGCAGACTCGATGGGCCGAGTGGCTGATTTCTGCTCCTACATCTTGTGGGAAAACGTACGTATCTAGTTGTCTCTATCAGCTGGTGGTAGCAAGTTCCACAGTAGTGTCACTCTTTGGTTGAAGAAGTTTACTCCTAAATTTCTTTGTGGGTTTATTTTTCTTATTATTTGGACTAACTTTTGTGTATGATCCCTAGTTTCGGTCTGCTTCACTAGCAAAAATATCTCTATCTACTCGTTTGTAACCTTGGAATGCTATCCCACAAATGACACAGCGCAGTGGCTAGCACTGCTGCTTCACGGCGCCAAAGTCGCTGGTTCGAATCCCGGACCGGGTCACTGTCCATGTGGAGTTTGCACATTCTCCACGTATCTGCGTGGGTCTCACCCCCCACAACCCAAAGATGTGCAGGGCAGGTGGATTGGCCACGCTAAATTGACCCTTAGTTGGAAACAAAATAAATGCGTACTCTAAATTTATTTTTAAAAAGATGATGGATCAATGCGATGAATAAAACCTGAGATATTCTACCTGTGTGTACCCGAACAGGCGCCGGAGTGTGGCGACTAGGGGTTTTCACAGTAACCTCGTTGCAGTGTTAACGTAAGCCTACTTGTGACACTACTAAAGATTATTATTATTATTGTTACTTTTGTTAGCCGAAGGTACTAAATGGGTATGGGGAAAGGTTATGTGGAGTTCAACCGCAGATCAGCCATGAAGATCTCATTTAATAGCAGAACAGGCTCCATGGCCTCTTTTTGTTCCTAGCTAAGATCTTTATCAGCTCACCGTTCAGTTATCTCTTTCCTAAAACACAGAACTCCAGTCTTTTCCAGCTCCCTTGGTATGTATAATCTCTCAGCTCGGGAATCCTTGTAAATCTTTGTTTTTGCACCTTCTCCTGTACTCTTCTTTTATGATAATGGAGGCCAGCACAGCACCCCACAACACACATAATTGGAGGTTTTCTGTACTACTTTGGTACAAGCTCATTAATAGCAGCCTGAGCACGGGATTGTTTCGATATTAATTGACGATGCCCAGCATGTTTGCAAAATTGGGCTTTTTTTTCTGCACAGGAACCGGGAAACTAACCGGATGTTCCACAGCTAACCTCAGGAGCAGCAGTTTAAGAGGGTGTTAATGATGAGCCGGCTTCTCCAAGCTGCCCCAGCTCACACCTGTCGTGGAAAGACGGCTGGATGAGCCGTTCCTGCCGAGTAAACACAGCAGGGATGGCGGCACCTTAATTTAGCAAAGCCCCTCCCCTGCATGCTGCGTCCAGCCACGTGCTCTGTCTTTCCATGTCCAGTAAGGTGGAAAAGTGGAGCTGAGGATTATCACATCAGATCGCTCATTGATGATCTCATTGAATGGCGGAGCAGACTCGATGGGCCGGGTGGCCTACCTCTCTGGTCACCCGCCAGGAGTTGCCGTAATGTGTGATGGGGTCACCGGGGGGGAGCGACTGTTTGTTTTAGATTAGCTGTTCCCAGTTAACAATCAGACTGACGGCTGAAATGCTGTGAAGCTTTTAGAGCCAAAACCAGAACGGGCATTATTTAGTTTAGCAGATCTAACAGCATGCACACAATCTGTGCAGCATGTAGGCTAAAGAACCAGGACTTTAAACAAAGTGAATGCTGAGATCATCCAATTCTTACTTAGATGAGATCTTAAGATAGGCAGAGCCCATGTTATCCTGGACCTGTGGGCCTTAAAGGTTAGTCTTTACATGTAATTTAAAATCTCATTAAAATGCTGCTTAATAGGGGGCAGAGGTCAACACACACTTTTGCACAGTTTTGGGCTTTAAGGGGGTAGGGTGCTCGGGAAGGCTAGTTAGACCCTGCAACTGGTCACAGCAGCAAAATTCAACCGGAATTATATCACCGGGCTGTATTGTCAGGTTCAGCAGCTGTGATTGGTGCTTAATTATCAATTTGAAAATTTCTAATGATAACATCATTTGGACGAGGCTACTGGTGGTTGAGGCCAGAATGTGCTGGGGGAGCACTGCACCACTATATTGACGGCGCATAGAATCCAAAATCCCACAGCCCCCTAAAATAAATTAGCAAGAAACACCAAAATGCAATATGAACAAAGGCATGGGAGAAAAGCTGCCTTTGCGAGTTTAGCCCTGAGCAGAGCCTCGATGGCAGAGTGGCGGGACTGGGATCCAGTGACATGGTTTCCCAGGTGTATTATTTCGATGGTTGGACAGTTTTTCCGCTGTTTCCCACATTGGAATTTTGAAGACTGAGAGATGTGTCTGTGACCTTGGCATGTCAACAGCCCCTGTAACCAGTTTCAGCTATTCATTCTATCCTTGATTTTCTTTCCCCTTGTGAACACACTTGCCCACTCCTTAATAGAAGTAGTTGTTAAACCTGAGTGGACATGAGAAGCTTGCTAAAAATCACCCTTATATAACAGATATTCTTTTATCCTTTGAAACACCCGAGTGAGAGATTCTCTTTCAGCAGAAGGCAATTCTCCCACACACTGGGCACTTTACAGTTTAATCTGTTGCATGTTGGCTTGATTTTGATTTTCTTCTCCTCTCGCTCTCTCTCTCTCTCTCTCTCTGACACATTGAGTTTCCCGGGGTGGATTAAACCGGATGAGCAAGCGGCCACTTTGATGGGAATTTTGATCAAGGTTTCTGTGCTGTCGCAGGTCAAAGTCGGTTTGCAAATCTTTGACTTGGAGGGCTAATTTTTCGACTTGCCAATCCACCTGGGATCACCGACTTGTTTGCCATATTTCCGGGATCAGTTGCCACGACAGCCGTTGAAGTCTGTCAGTGACTTGTCCTGGCTCTGTGGGAAGCGCCCTCGGATCTGCGTCAGAGAGTTACCCGTTCCACGGAGTTGGGCGCAGAGTCGAGGCTGACACTCCCAGTGCGTTGCTGAGGGAACGCAGCACTACAGGAGGTGCCACTTTTTTGGAACAAAGAATTACCCTGGCAGGACAACGCTTTGTTGATTTTCAGTGTCAATTTTTTTTGTTGCATTCATCAGTGTGGTTCACCAGCACTGGGTGTGGCGTTTGGATCCAGAATAGACGGGATTAGGTAGAGTACGGTTTAGTTTAGTAGGGAATAGGAAAGTCTTGCTAAAACTACAGGACACTAGTTTGACCACATCTGGAACACTGAACAGTTTTCCTCCCCTTATCTAAGGAAGGATATACCGGCATTGGAGGCCGTCCAGAGAAGGTTCACTAGGTTGATCCCGGGTACGGAGGGATTTTCTTATGAGGAGAGGTTGAGTAGGTTGGGCCTGTACTCAGTGGAGTTTAGAAGAATGAGGGAGAACCTTATTGAGAGGATTCTCGGGGGGTTTGTCAGGGTCGATGCTGAGAGGATGTTTCCTCTTGTGTGAGAGTTTAGGACCAGAGGGAAGAATCTCAGAGTAAGGGGTTGCCTATTTCAGACAGAGATGAGGAATTTCTTCTCTGAGGGTAGCAAATCTACCGCAGAGAGCAGTAGAGGCTGGGTCATTAAGTATGTTCAAGGCTGAGGTAGACAGATTTCTAATGGAATCAAGGGTTATGGGGATAAGGTGGGAAAATGGAATTGAGGATTTTCATATCAGTTCAGCCATGAACAGTTTCAGTGGGCCGAGTGGCCTACTTCTGTCCTATGGCAGATGGCATGATTTAGAAAGGCAGTAACCGGGATCCGACAGCTGAAGGCTTTGATGCCAATGTGGCGGGAGAGGCAGTAAACTAAGCTTGACGAGGAGGGGGGGATCTGTCCTGGGACACTTTTATAATCATTACATCTTTTTAAAAAAAGTTTTCACATCAATTTCACAATCAATCAATTTCACATCAAAGTCTACACCACGGTCTCTATAGAGTACCCAATTCATTTTTCCCCAATTAAGGGGCAATTTAGCTTGGCCAATCCACTTACCCTTGTACATCTTTGGGTTATGGGGGTAAAATCCACGCAGATACGGGGAGAATGTGCAAACTCCACACGGACAGTGACCCAGGGCCGGCATTCGAATCCGGGTCCTCAGCGCCGTACGTGTTCGCCACGCATATCCCAATCTGTGATATTATCTTCTCCCTCTCTGATTTTCCAAATACTTTTATTTTTCTCTCTGCATGGTGCTGTGGAGACAGGCATAAGCATGGTCCTTTCTTCCAGCAAGATCAACATTGAAACCACTGCCCCTTCCAGCAAGTTCCAATTTTTTCCCTTGGTCGTTACCAATCAATATTTGGTGTGAGTAACTTGTCTGTAAGAACAAATGAGTGGTAGCAAATTATCCCAAGCAATGCGCTGTAGCTATTGAGTTGCCAGAGAATCAGATATTCTGCAGATCAGTGTTTCGTTCATGGAATTGAATTAGCAGCTACAGACCTCGAGTAAAAATGACATCGGATCAATTTCACATCAAAGTCTACACCACGGTCTCTATAGAGACACAGGCTACAAATCCATTTGATTGTTGGCTGAAGTCAACGGCAAACATACAAAGTGCCGATGTCGACAGGAGTCGAGCATACACCCAATGATGCTACCCATAATCTTCAGCAAGCTGACCCATGACCTTTTAATGCAGTCATCCAGCCAACTAGTCTTTTCACTTGGCAGATATTTTCAAAGGGCCAGCCCAGAGATTGCGGGTTCCTTGGCAGCTTTTTCTGTGTACTTTTCACACGCTTTGACCATCATGCATGGCACGGTTGTTAGGTCTGCTCCCTCACAGCGCCAAGGACCCCGGTTCGATTCCGACCTCAGGTGACTGTCTGTGCGGAGTCTGCACATTCTCCCCATGTCTACGTGTCTCCGGGTGCTCCGGTTTCCTTCCACAGTCCAAAGATGTGCAGGTTGGGGCAGCACGGTGGCGCAGTGGATAGCGCTGCTCCCTCACGACGCCGAGGTCCCAGGTTCGATCCCAGCTCTGGGTCACTGTCTGTGTGGAGTTTGCACATTCTTCACATGTTGGAGTGGGTTTCACCCCCCACAACCCAAAGATGCGCAGCATAGGTGGATTGGCATCGCTAAATTGCCCCTTAATTGGAAAAAATGATTTGGGTACTCTAAAATTTTAAAACAAAAGATGTGCAGGTTAGGTGGATTGGCCTTGCTAAATGCATGGGGGCTGGGCCTATGTAGAGTGCTCTTTGGGGGGGGGGGGAGGGGTCATGCTAACTCGATGGGCCAAATGGCCTCCTCCTGCTCTATAGGGATTCTGTGGAAGTAATCGCCGCAAAATTCCGTCAGCACCTTGGTTGAGCAAGACAGTGCCTCCCAAGACGCCTCGTGTTTATATGGAACCTTTAATGTCATAAAATGTTTCAAAACACTCCATTGGAGTTTCGCAAAACAAAATTTGACACCGAGCTACATTGGGAGGTCAAAGGGGTATGTTTTAAGGAGCATCTTGAAAGAGGAGAGAGAGAGTTAGAGGGATTTAGGAGGGAGTCACATACAGGCCAGACCAGATAAGGACGGCAGATTTATTTCCCCTAAAGGACATTATTGTCATTATTAGACTTTTAATTCCAGATTTCTATGAATTCAAATTTCACCATCTGCCATGGTGGGATTTTCCCATATTACCATGGCTCTCTGGATTACTAATCCAGCATTAATACCACTGCACTGCCACCTCCCCAGATCAACTATGTTGTAAGGGTATGGGCTCAATGGTGCATTTTTTAAACCAGTAACTACAATGTGCTGAGATCGGTAACAGTCCCCCCTTCTTGCTGAGTACATAGGTATGAGCACTTTGTGTCATTAATTCCAATTTGTAACAGTGCCACCTGTGTGGCCCAGAGATCGGAGTGCAGCCTGTCTGATAATCCTACCTCCTAAATTTAGACTCTCTTTCCGCCGACCTGGAATGCTGCACCGCAAGTTGGCCAACAGGCCTCTCACAATCCACAACTATCGACTGGAACCATTGACAGCATTCCGTACAGAACACCAGAGCGGATCGGTTATAACCAGCAAGCGGAGACTGAAAGATGGGGCTGATGTCTTTTTGAAAAGAATGGGCTGTGGGCGGGGTGAGGGGGAGGGGGGAGGGGGGGAGAGGGAGAGGGAGAGGGGAGAGGGGGGGGGGGGGGGGGGGGGAGAGAGGACCCCGCTGGCATCTTGTAAAGTGTGAAAGTTTTTCAGAGGGTGAATGTTGGCAAGATGTTTCTACTTGTGGAGGAGATCAGCATGAGGAGCCTTAAACATGGGATGGCCACCAATCATAAACCCAATGGGGGAATTCAGGAGAAACTACTTTACCCGGGCAGTGGTGAGGGTTTGGAACCTTCTACTTGAAACTAAGTAAATGCGGGTGAAAGAAGTGGGCAGGTTAGCTGAAATTAAATGGTTGGGAGCTCATGTGCAGTATAATCACTGGCGTGGATCAGTTGGGCCAAATGTCCTGATTCTGTACCTTGTGTATAGCTCACTGATGCCTCTGTGGGTGGATGCACCTTGGAGCTGTACCAAGGCCAAAACATTTCCCATTTTGATCCTAGAGGGAGAGATTGGATGTGGGAATGGCTCCATGATGTATCGCTGAAGAAATAGCTTCAAAGTACTGAGATTTGTAAATACGCATGTCACATCATGGACGTAGCCTAGCCTCAGCATATACCTTTCTATGGTGTGAAAATTTGTCCATTGGAAATAGGAAATGCAGAAATGAAAATTCTGACCATTTTTGAAGAAAATGTGGCCTTTTTGCTGATTTTGAATCGTCTTTATTGTCACAAGTAGGCTTACATTAACATTGCAATGAAGTTACTGTGAAAATCCCCCAGTCGCCACATTCCGGCGCCTGTTCGGGTACACAGAGGGAGAATTCAGAATGTCCAATCCACCTAACAAGCATGTCTTTGGGGACTTGTGGGAGGAAACCGGAGCACCCGGAGGAAACACACGCAGACACTGGGAGAACGTGCAGACTCCGCACAGTGACCCAAGCCGGGAATCGAACCTGGGTCCGTGGTGTTGTGAAGCAGCAATGCTAACCACTGTGCTACCATGCCGCCTATAAAACTAAAGTACAACCAACATTGTAATCACCAAATTCTCTTTGCACATTTTCTTTTAGTTGAGATGATAGCACATTTTGCTGAATACATTCAACTGTATAAAATGTTGGTTAGGGCACAGCTGGAGTATTGTGACCAGTTCTGGAATCCACATTATAGTCGGGATGTGATAGCCACTGGGAAAGGGGGCAGAGGGGATTCCCCAGGATGTTGCCTGGGCTGGAGAGTGTTAGTTATGAAGAGAGATCGGATAGACTGGGGTTGTTTTCCTTGGAGCAGAGGGGGGACATGATTGAGATATATAAAATTATGAGGGGCACAGATAGAGTAGGCAGGAAGAACTTTTTCCCTTGGTGGAGGGATCAATGACCAGGGGGCAGAGATTTAAGGTGAGGGGCAGGAGGTTTAGAGGGGATGTGAGTAAAAACCTTTTCATCCAGAGTGTGGTGGGAGTCTGGAACTTGCTGTCTTAAAGGATGGTGGAGGCAGAGACCCTCATGACATTTAAGAAGTATTTAGATGTGCGCTTGTGATCCCAGAGCAGACACGGCTCTGGGCCAAGTGCTGGGAAATGGGTTTCGAATAGTCAGGTTGTTTTTGACCGGTGCAGAAAGATGGGCCGAAGGGCCTTTTTTGTGCTGTATGACTATGACATTTGCTATTTACTGAAGAATTCCGTCTCGCTTATGGCCGAATAGGTTTTTTTAAAAGTCTCTTAGCAGAACCATAGCTTGTTTTTTTAAATTTCTGTCCTATTATTGCTCTGTTGCCCTATAGATGAATCAGTTCTCCCCCATTAGTTTGTTAATCCTGAAAGGATTTGATAAGTTGTCCAATATCTTAGGTAAGGTGCTCTAAACCAGGGGCTGGTTTAACACAGGGCTAAAGAGCTGGCTTTTAAAGCAGGCCAGCACGGTTCAGTTCCCGTACCAGCCTCCCCGAACAGGTGCCGGAATGTGGCGACTAGGGGCTTTTCACAGTAGCTTCATTTGAAGCCTACTTGTGACAGTAAGCGATTTCCATTTCATTTCATTTCATTTCCTTTCAGAGGGTTGGTGCAGACTTGATGGGCCGAATGGCCTCCTGCATTGCAGGAATTCTAATTCCATGATCATGCTCCCCCCCTCTGCTCTCCCACATGCTTCCCCTGTCTACCTCTCTCCATTATAGGATGTCTCCTTTCTTTCCTTTGCCAAGATGTCTCGATGCCCCCTCTGCCCACCCCTGTCCAGTACGACCTGGCTTAGTTTCCTCCTCTCCCCAGCATTTTCAAATGCAAATCAAAAAGCAGGACTCTGGATGGAGTTCATAAAAATGATTCAAATCAGAGCGTCTGCAGGAGCCGCAACAGGTGTAATCCACTCACCGGACCGTCTATCTGTATATTGCAGCTCGATCTGTTGAAGGTTCCAGATCAAATCCTGCTTTCAGTTATTTTAAAATCATTTCTGGCGTGCTTTTTTTTTGTGGAAAAAAATCTTCCAGGAGAAAGGCCCTCCGTGAGAACAGCACAATTTAAATGGTTCAACGTAAACAGCGCTGTTTACGCTACATTGAGAGATGCATGCTCATTTACCACAGCATTCTTCATGGAACATTGGATTCCACTGTTGCCACCTGATACCTTTCTATGTTTGTTTTATTTCCCCCATATTGTTTGGAAATGACTTGGGGAGAAATCTTCCTCCGACACAGTAATTCTTATTTTAACATTGTTCCAAAGACACCAATAAATGTTATTCCTGCAGCCGTGTGAGAGTTTGGACGGGGAGTTATTTTAAGGAAGGATAGTGGGCAGCACACTGTGATAGTGACCTGCACACACACGAGTCGTGTCCCGGATTAACATCTCGTCCAGGGCTTCCTTAACGTGCTTCTATCAATGCAGCCTTCCCTCAGTACTGCACTGAAATTGTCAGATTGCCGACTCAGATCTGCGGAGTGGACCTTGAACCCGACGATGACCTGCCGACTCCCAAGGCTGGGGTGCCACCCACGGAGGCTGGGGACATTATTCAGCTTTATTGTGTTTCTAATCCTTAAATCAGAAACTCGTTCGCAAGTATGATGTGGGAAAAAACTTATTCACACACTGGGTGGTTCAGGCCTGCAATGCGCTGTCTGATAGAACATACAGTGCAGAAGGAGGCCATTCGGCCCATCGAGTCTGCACCGACCCACTTAAGCCCTCACTTCCACCCTATCCCCGTAACCCAGTAACCCCATCTATCCTTTTTTGGACACTTAAGGGCAATTTTAGCATTGCCAATCCACCTAACCTGCACGTCTTTGGACTGTGGGAGGAAACCGGAGCACCCAGAGGAAACCCACGCAGACACGGGGAGAACGTGCAGACTCCGCACAGACAGTGACCCAGCAGGGAATCGAACCTGGGACCCTGGCGCTGTGAAGCCACTTGTGCTACCGTGCTGGCCCTAGTGTGGTGAAGGCAGGTCCAATCAAGGCATTCAAGAGGCCATTAGATGATTATTTGAGTAGAAGCAATGTGCAGGGGTCTGGCACTAAGTCAGGGGGTCTGGCACTAAGTCAGGGGGTCTGGCACTAAGTCAGGGGGTCTGGCACTAAGTCAGGGGGTCTGGCACTAAGTCAGGGGGTCTGGCACTAAGTCAGGGGGTCTGGCACTAAGTCAGGGGGTCTGGCACTAAGTCAGGGGGTCTGGCACTAAGTCAGGGGGTCTGGCACTAAGTCAGGGGTCTGGCACTAAGTCAGGGGTCTGGCACTAAGTCAGGGGGCTGGCACTAAGTCAGGGGGTCTGGCACTAAGTCAGGGGGTCTGGCACTAAGTCAGGGGGCTGGCACTAAGTCAGGGGTCTGGCACTAAGTCAGGGGTCTGGCACTAAGTCACAATGTGCAGGGGTCTGGCCTAAGTCATAATTTGGAGAGCCGGCTCAGAAACAGTGGGCTGAATGGCCTTCTGTACAGCAACAATTCTGAGAATCCTCAATGACTGCCTCTCTTGTCTCTTTGAATTAATATCTACACTCTTTTTAACTTTTGTGTTTCAGGCCATTGTCCGAGGAAGCAAAATCGGAATTGACGGCTCTCTCAACTGGCTCCTGGATGAATTTGAGAATGTTTCTGTGACTCGTTCCAATTCCCTGCGGCGAGGGAGCCCACCCTCTCTGCTCCGCCAAGACCCCATTCAGGATGGACTGCACAAGAATGGAATGCATGAGGCCCACTCCAAGAGCATGTACCCAGCTGAGCTGGACAGACACCATGACCACCAGGGGAGAAGTGAGCGGGGCAAGCCAGAATCCCGGGACGAGCGGGACCAAGGCAGGGAGGACAGGCAAAGGAACCGGAATGTTGAGCGGGACGACAGCCGGGCTCACCCGCAACAGCCAAGGGGTCAGGAGCCGAGCAGGACTGGGGGAAGCCGGCCCAATAACCATAACAGCAGGGATCCCCGCCCTGATCACCACAGGCACCCTGACAGCAAGACCAAAACGCAGGACAGGCCAGACGGCAGGAGAGACCACCCGAGCGATCGGGAAGGAAACCACGTCGGTTTCAGTGAGCCTGCAAATTCGCAGGAACGCAATTCGCGGCGGGAGAGAAATGAAAGTTCCGACAAGAGGCCGAAATCTACGTACACAGGAGAGACCAGCCCACAGTCCCCAAGGGACAAGCGGCCCCTTTCTGGCCCCAATATCCATCCTCCAAATGCTCCTGGTGCCGATGGAACGATGAAGACCACCCACCAAACCGGGAGACCCTTCAACACCTACCCCATGGCCGAGACGGGAGCACACCGAGGCACCAGCAATCAGGTCTGGCAATGGCTGTATGCTAACCTCCTTGTTAGAGCGATGATGAGCATTTTGTTAGATGAAGGGGCAAAAATGTGGGGTAGTTTGACGTCACTCACTTTTGACTTAAGAAGGAATAGTATTTTGTAAACGATAAGCAGTTAGGAAGTGTGCAGGAGCAGAGATTTAGGGGCCCATGGACTGAAATATAATTTAAAAAGTTAATGCAGTGTTGCCCTTTATCTCCCAGGGGCTGCAATATCAAATGCAGAGAGTGGAAGCTAAGTTCAAGTTGTAGAAGGCTCTGGGTTTGGGCCCCATTTAGAGTAACACATTCTGTTCTGGATCTTATTTGTTTTCGAGGAAGTGATGCACGGATTCTTCATTTTACAGTCTAGATTGACGACTTGGATGACGGCACCAAAAGTATGCCTTCTAAATTTGCTGGCGAGACAGAATTAGGCAGGAGAGTAAGTTGTGAAGAGGACATGAGTCTGCCAAGGAATCTAAACCGGCCAAGTGAATGGGAAAAGATATTGGCAGATTGAGTATTATATGAGACAGTGTTGGCAGGAAGAACAGACGATTAGTATATTATTTAAATAGAGATATTACAGAACTCTGAGTACAGACAGATCTGGTTGCCCTGGTAGATGAATCGCAAAGTTAGTATGCAGTGATTAAGGAGGCAAGTGGAATGTTGTTGTTTATCATTTTGGTAGATCAAATCCGGGCAGGACCTACTCAGTTAATGGTAGGGTGTTGGGGAGAGTTACAGAGCAAAGAGATCTAGGGGTAGAGGTTCATAGCTCCTTGAAGGTGGAGTTGTAGGTGGACAGGGTGGTGAAGAAGGCATTCAGCATGCTGGATTTCATTGGTCAGAACATTGAATACAGGAGTTGGGAAGTTTAGTTGAAGTTGTACAAGACATTAGTAAGACCACACATGGAATACTGTGTTCAGTTCTGGTCACCCTATTATCGAAAGGATATTGTTAAACTAGAAACAGTGCAGAAGAGATTTACGAGGATGCTACCAGGTCTTCATGGTCTGAGTTATAAGAAGAGGCTGGATAGGCTGGGACTTTTTTCCCTGAAGTGCCGGAGGCTTAGAGGTGATCTTCTAGAGGTCTATAAAATTATGAGCATAGATAAGGTAGATAGTCGACATCTTTTCCCAAAGGTAGAGGAGTCTAGAACTAGAGGGCATAGGTTTAAGGTGAGAGGGGAGAAATACAAAAGAGACTAGAGGAGAAATTATGTAACAGGAGGGTGAGCATCTGGAACGGGCTGCCAGAGGCAGTGGTAGAGGCGGGTGCAATTTTGTTTTTTATGAAGCAGTTAGATAGTTACATGGGCAGGGTGGGTATGGAGGGATATGGACCAAATGCGGGCAATTGAGACTAGCTTAGTGATAGAAACTGGGCGGCATGGACCAGCTGGGCTGAAGGGCCTGTTTCCATGCTGTAAACATCTATGACTCTATTATAGCAAAGGGAATGGAATATAAAAGGAGGGAAGTTTTCTTACAGTGCGTTGGTCCGACCACAACTGGAGAACTGTGTACAATTCTGGTCTCCTTACCTGAGAAAGGACATAATTGCATTGGAAACATTTCAGGGGAAGTTCACTCTGTTGATTCCTAGGGCAAAGGGTTTATGTTTTGAGAAAATGTTGGGACAAGTTGGATCTGAATCCACTGGAGTTTGGAAGAACGCGAGGTGATCTTATTGAAACGTACAAAGGTGCTGAGGAGAGGAGACTAGGTGGACGTGGGGAGGATGTTTCCCCTTGTGGGAGAGACTGGAACCAGTGGGAACACTGTTTAAAAATAAGGGGTCTCCCACTGAAGACAGAGATTAGGTTTTTTTTCTCTGAGGGTCCTGTGTCTGCTGAATTCTCTTTCCCAGCGAGGGGTGGAGACACAGCAATTAAATACTTTTGAGGCCGGGCTAGATGGATTCTTGATTGACAAGGCTAGGGGGTAAGGGGATTGGTGGGGGGGTGGGGGGGGGGGGGGGGGGTGTCGTGAGGCAGCCACAATCTTGTCTATCCTCCTGCCGAATGGCCTCATCCTGCCCTTAATTGATATGCTTGTATCAGAATGATACCAAGACTGTGGGGTTAAATTACAAGGCCAGGTTGCACAGAATAAGTTTGTGTACCCTGAAGTATTGAAGATTAAGGCGATTTAAGTATTTGAGGGGGTAGATGGAGAGAAACCCTTCTCTGTTTTGGCAGAGTGCAGATCATGGGGAGGGGGGCATAACCTTAAAATTCGAGAGCGGTCATACGTGGGCAATATCAGGAAACACTTCTTCACCAAAGGGTCATGGAAACCTGGAACACTCTCCTCCAGGGATCTGTTGCGAATAAGGAACAATTAAACATTGAGGTAGCGATTGTTTTTGGGTCAGGATATTAATCGATATGGAGCTAAGACAAGTGAATGGAGTTGAGATACCGATCGGCTATGATTTAATTGAACAGGTCTGAGGGGCTAAGTGCTTGCCTCCTGTTCCTTTGTCAGTACAATAGTAGGGGTGACGTGTGTACTGTGCAAAATTGCACAATAAGAACTGTTCACTTGTGGTTAGTATCGTTCCTGGTGTTCCCGTCCCAACTGATAAACTGGTGTGGGAACGCTTGAGAGTAAGTACATCATGCTCATTTGTGATCACCTAATTGCTAGCTTTTAATAGCAGCGAAGCTGTCCATTTTCAATGCCCTTTCTCCATTTACACGTAACCCATTGAACTATCAAAGATCAGTGTTTTTATGGCTGTGTTTTTTTTCATTTGAATCTTTGTAGCCGGTATGTGCCTGTGCTTATAAATGGGTGAGATGGGGTTCTGGCCAAGAGACCCAGGTTCAGTCAGGTCGTGCAATTCTGTGGAAAAGGAGCACCTTCTCCCAGGGTTTCACTACGATTCCTTCCTTCCTTCTTGGCTGACCCTGCAACACCTCTGGCTGACAGAGTCGCCTAACCCCTTTCCATAGGACCATCAGACATAGGAGCAGAATTAGGCCAATCGGCCCATCGAGTCTGCTCCAACATTCAATCATGGCTGATATTTTTCTCATCCCCATTCTCCTGCTTCCTCCCCATAAGCCCTGTTCCCCATATTAATCAAGAACTTATCTATCTCTGTCTTAAAGACACTGAGTGATTTGGCCTCCACAGCCTTCTGTGGCAAAGAGTTCCACAGATTCACCACCCTCTGGCTGAAGAAATTCCCCCTCATCTCTGTTTTAAAGGATCATCCCATTAGTCTGAGATTGTAGCCTCTGCTTCTATTTTTCCTACTAGTGGAAAATCCCCTCCACGTCCACTCTTTCTATGCCTTGCAGTATCCTGTAAGTTTCAATAAGATCCCCCCTCATCCTTCTAAACTCCAACGAGTACAGACCCAGAGTCCTCAACCGTTCCTCCTACAACAAGTTCTTCATTCCAGGGATCATTCTTGTGAACCTCCTCTGGACCCTTTCCAAGGCCATCACGTCCTCCCTTACATACGGAGCACAAAACCTGGCCTCCTCAGGCCTTGATGAGAACAGCCTGGGTAGTACTCCCTGCCTCTGATCGTCCACCAATTGTTTCTTTGATTCTTTCAAGGGATACAGGTGTCACTGGCAAAGACAGCATTTAGGGGCTGGTTTAGCTCACTCAGCTAAATCGCTGGCTTTGAAAGCAGACCAAGCAGGCCAGCAGCATGGTTCGATTCCCGTACCAGCCTCCCCGGACAGGCGCCGGAATGTGGCGACTAGGTCTGCTTTTCACAGTAGCTTCATTGAAGCCTACTCATGACAATAAGCGATTTTCATTTCATTTATTGCCCACCCCTAAGTGCCCTCGAAGGTGAGCAGTTGCCTTGAACCACCGCAGTCTGTGTGGTGAAAGGGCATAGCCACGGTGATGTTACGGAGAGCATTCCAGTGTCAGTGAAGGAACAGCGATACGTTTCCAAGTCAGGACAGTGAGCGGCGGGCACGACACTTGAAGATGGTGGTGTTCCAGGCAACTACTTTCCCTGTCCTTCCAGCCGGCAGAGTTTAGGGCGGGGGTAGGGGTGGCTGGAGTTCTGTTGAAGAAAAGTGTCCACAATGTTTGCATTGAAATCTCGGGTTTTTGAGCGTCATCGATGGCAGTCCCATTGGGGTGGGAGGATTAATGTGTTTGTGGCCAGTAACTGTGTCTTGTCTGTTAAAAGCTTCAGGCAGTTAAGCTGCTTTATGACACAAGCTGCTGTGACATCAGAGCATTTAATGCAACTTAAAAGATTTATACCGGTAGTTTATATTTCAATAAGAAAATATTTCAGATATGGTACATATAACGATACTTCTCTGTGGTTGCTTTTAACAAAGGTTCCTTTTGGTGAATGCTGGATTGGTGTGAAGAATGAGAATTGTATGTTGTAAATGATGTGGGGTGGGAGGGATACAGTCGCGTGTTCAGGATGTCACTTTTAAATTAGGCAGCTTGTTCGTTTTACCCTTGCTCTCTGTCTCGCCCTATCTGTCTCGCTCCCCCTCTCACACTCTCTCTCGGGCGCGCGCTCTCTCTCGGGCGCGCGCTCTCTCTCGGGCGCGCGCTCTCTCTCGGGCGCGCGCTCTCTCTCGGGCGCGCGCTCTCTCTTGGGCGCGCGCTCTCTCTCGGGCGCGCGCTCTCTCTCGGGCGCGCGCTCTCTCTCGGGCGCGCGCTCTCTCTCGGCGCGCGCTCTCTCTCGGGCGCGCGCTCTCTCTCGGGCGCGCGCTCTCTCTCGGGCGCGCGCTCTCTCTCGGGCGCGCGCTCTCTCTCGAGCGCGCGCTCTCTCTCGGGCGCCCACTCTCTCTCGGGCGCCCACTCTCTCTCTCTCTCTCGCGCGCTCTCTCTCTCTCGCGCGCTCTCTCTTGCGCGCTCTCTCTCTTGCGCGCTCTCTCTCTTGCGCGCGCTCTCTCTTGCGCGCTGTCTCTCTTGCGCGCTGTCTCTCTTGCGCGCTGTCTCTCTTGCGCGCTGTCTCTCTCGCGCGCTCTCTTGCACGCGCGTTCTCACTCTCGCGCGCGTTCTCACTCTCGTGCGAGTTCTCTCTCGCGCGTGCTCTCTCTCTCGCCCGCACGCTCTCTCTCGCCCGCACGCTCTCTCTCTCTCGCCCGCACGCTCTCTCTCTCTCGCCCGCACGCTCTCTCTCTCTCGCCCGCACGCTCTCTCGCCTGCGTGCTCTCTCTCGCGCGCTCTCTCTATCTCTCTCGCGCGTGCATGCGCTCTCTCTCTCGCGCGCTCTCTCTCTCGCGCGCGCTCTCTCTCTCGCGCGCGCTCTCACTCTCGTGCGCGCTCTCACTCTCGTGCGCGCTCTCTCTCTCGTGCTCTCTCTCGTGCGTGCTCTCTCTCGTGCGTGCTCTCTCTCGTGCGTGCTCTCTCTCGTGCGTGCTCTCTCGTGCGTGCTCTCTCTCGTGCGTGCTCTCTCTCATGCGTGCTCTCTCTCGTGCGTGCTCTCTCTCGTGCGTGCTCTCTCTCGTGCGTGCTCTCTCTCGTGCGTGCTCTCTCTCGTGCGTGCTCTCTCTCGTGCGTGCTCTCTCTCGTGCGTGCTCTCTCTCGTGCGTGCTCTCTCTCGTGCGTGCTCTCTCTCGTGTGTGCTCTCTCTCGTGTGTGCTCTCTCTCGTGTGTGCTCTCTCTCGTGTGTGCTCTCTCTCGTGTGTGCTCTCTCTCGCACGCTCTCTCTCTCGCACGCTCTCTCTCTCGCACGCTCTCTCTCTCGCACGCTCTCTCTCTCGCGCTCTCTCTCTCTCTCTCTCGCGCTCTCTCTCTCTCTCTCTCGCGCTCTCTCTCTCTCTCTCTCGCGCGCTCTCTCTCTCTCTCTCGCGCTCTCTCTCTCTCTCTCGCGCTCTCTCTCTCTCTCTCGCGCTCTCTCTCTCTCTCTCGCCGCTCTCTCTCTCTCTCTCTCGCGCTCTCTCTCTCTCTCGAGCTCTCTCTCTCGCGCTCTCTCTCTCTCGCGCTCTCTCTCTCTCGCGCTCTCTCTCTCTCTCGCGCTCTCTCTCTCGCGCTCTCTCTCTCTCTCGCGCTCTCTCTCTCTCGCGCTCTCTCTCATGCGCGCACGCTCTCTCTCTCCGCGCGGCTCTCTCTCGCTCTCATGTTCGCTTCTCACGCTCTCTTCACTTGCTCTTTTTCGCTCTCATGTTCGCTTCTCACGCTCTCTCTCTTTGCTCACTTGCTCCCTTTTTCGCTCTCTCTCTCTCTCTCTCTCTCTCTCTCTCTCTCTCTCTTGCTCTCTGCTCTCTCTGTCAAACGTGCCTGTTTCACTGGACTGATTTCTGGATTGAGAGAACTGTCCTGTGAGGAGAGTTCAAGTAGAATGAACATTTTGCCTGGAGTCCAGGCGAATGAGAGGTGAGCACATTGAAACGTATGAAACTTTTAGTGGGCTTGAGACAACTCCTGTCTGATGAGTCTAGAACTGGGGTTGGGGGATTGGGGGGGGGGGGGTGGGATGGTTGTGCAACAGCCTCAGGGTAAGGAGTCGGCCATTGTGAACAGAAATTGTGAATCCCGGGAGTTCTCTAGCGAGAGAGCTGTAGATGCTGAGTCGATGATGATTCAAGACTGAGATCGACAGGTTTTGGGGGTAATTGTGGGATAATGGGATCTGTTGAAGTGGAGTTTCAGTAGGAGGTCAGTCTTGATCACATTGAATGGGGTGGAGGGGTCAGGTGGTCCTTTGTGGCCAACCCCTATTTCTTGTGCTACGCTGTGGGACCATTGATGTTGTTCTGTTACAGTTACACCTTTCAGCCGTAACAATGTGATTTTTGAGGTTTAGCGTGTTTCTGATGTCCCGTTGAAGATAAGTTACCCTTGAATTACCTCCTGATGTTCCTCCGATGCGACACCACGAATGAACAAATTGTTCATTCTGAACCAGCCAGGACTGGGTGGTGACCCTGCTCCCTTCAATCTGTCCCTGTTTGGCCTCTTCCGGTGGCACAGTCTTCAAGGTGGAGGCTCTCAGAAAGCCAGACCAGGCAGAATGGGCTGAATGGCCTCCCCTTATACCGTAAGATTCTACAACAGTCCTGAGGCACTGCTGAACAATCAGGATTCCTTTCTTGATCATCCTGGGATTCCTTGGGAATTGCAAAATTCCCCTCCACCATCCTATCCCCCGTAACCCCACCTAATTGCACGGCCAATCCATTTAATCTGCACATCTTTTGCCTGGGGGAGGAAGCCGGAGCACCCGGAGGAAACCCACGCACACACGGGGAGAACGTGCAGACTCCGTACACTCAGTCACCCGAAGTCGGAATCGAACCCAGGTCCCTGGAGCTGCGAGGCAGTAGTGCTAGCCACTGTCCCACCGTGCCATCCACATTGATGTGGGAGTGTGATGATGAAGATGCATGCCCAGAAAAGCTGCACAGCCGTTAAGTAGCTTATGCTGGGGCAGTACGGTGGCGCAGAGGGTTAGCCCTGTTGCCCAGGGCAGCACGGCGGCGCAGTGGGTTAGCACTGTTGCCTCACGGCGCCGAGGTCCCAGGTTCAATCCCGGCTCTGGGTCACTGTCCGTGTGGAGTTTGCACATTCTCCCCTTGCTTGGGTTTCGCCCCCACAACCCAAAGATGTGCAGGGTAGGTGGATTGGCCACGCAAAATTGCCCCTTAATTGGAAAAAAATGAATTGGGAACTCTAAATTTAAAAAATTTAATGGCATATTAACTATATTGGTAAGATAGAGGTGAAGGGTATAATTTAATTAACGGTAACAATGGTTAGCACTATTGCTTCACGGCTCCAGAGTCCCAGGTTCAATTCCAACCTCGGGTCACTGTGCGGAGTCTGCACATTCTCCCCGTGTGTGCGTGGGTTTCCTCCGGGTGCTCCGGTTTACTCCCACAGTCCAAAGATGAGCAGGTTAGGTAGATTGGCCGTGCTAAATTGTCCCTTAGTGTCCAAAAGATTAGGTGGGGTTGCGGGGATAGGGTGGAGGTGTGGGCTTGAGTGGGCTGCTCTTTCCAAGGGCCGGTGCAGATTCGATGGGCCGAATGACCTTCTGCACTGTAAATTCTATAAGAGAGACTGCTGGACACTGCATTAGTAGGTAGGAGGTAGACGTATGTAAATCAATGATTTGCATCGGGTTTCATGTTTCACCGTCGTACCAATGTGTCGACTTTCCTGATTGTTAATGTCGATAATGTGTGGCGCAGTGGATAACGCGCCTGACTGCAGAACAAGAGAGTCCTGGCTGGCTCGTGGTAAACGTTTCGACATCAGTTTGCAAACTCCGTGAAAAAATCGGTTAATGTCGACAATGACTGAATTCAGGATGAAGCTACAGATAACTTTGCAGGTGAAAAAGTACAACCAATTCTAACAAAATGTCTTTTCTCCCTCCCCACTCCACTCCTCCCCTTGTCTTGTTAAGGTTGACCATCGAGTGGGGATACCGCACGATGTCCGACACAATGGGCCTAATATGGCGAAGAATAATGTGAGCAAAGTGCAGCAGAGTCACCATAGACCAGGCTACCCGGAGCCAGCACACCAAGGCTTGGTTCCTCATGCCTCCGACACACATTTGCCACGTGTGGCACAGCCAAACTCTCCAGCCCCCTACCCAGCACAGCCCCAGGGCCTGGAGTCACGATCGCCCCAGCGTGAGCCCCAGCGAGTTTCACATCAGCAATTCAGAGCGGCTCTCCAGATGGTGGTGGACCCTGGAGATCCAAGAACATACCTGGACAATTTTATTAAGATCGGCGAAGGTTCGACGGGCATTGTCTGCATTGCCACTGTGAAGAGCACAGGAAAGCTGGTCGCTGTGAAGAAAATGGACTTGCGGAAACAGCAGAGGCGAGAACTGCTCTTTAATGAGGTAACGTGGGGGCTGAGACCAACTTACACTGGCCATCGCCGGCTCGTCACATGTGAAACCCACTTCTAATAAATAATGCTATCTTCATATTAAATAACGCACAAGCCGTGCATACCTTTGGAAGCTGTTATCCACCATGTTAATCTTGGTGAACTCACAAACTTACATAATGGGCATCTTTCTCTGGCTCGCTTTCCCCCAGCTTTTCTTTCTCTCTCTCGCGCTCTCTCTCTCTCGCACGTGCCCTCTCTCTCTCACTCTGTCGCTTTCCCTCTATCTCTCTTTCTCGCTCTCTCACTCTTGCTCTCTCGCGCGCTCCTTCGCTCTCGCGCTCTCTCGCGCTCTCTCTTGCGCGCTCTCTCTCACTCTTGCTCTCTCACTCTCGTTCTCTCTTTCTCTCTCGCGCTTGCTCTCTCCCGCTCTCTCTCTCGCTCTCTTTCTCACTCTCGCTCTCTCGCGCTCTCTCTCTCGCGCTCTCTCTCTCTCCCTCTCTCTCTCTCCCTCTTTCGCGCTCTCTCACTCTCCGTGCTCTCTCTCCTCTCCTCTCTCGCTCTCGCTCGCTCTCTCTCCCTCGCTAATCCGCACAGTAACCCCAGTCACAAGTGTGGAGCTTTGAGTGAATCGCAGGTAGTGATTATCGCTTTCTTCCTGCGGTTGTTCTGTTCCCTTTACCTCCTGGTGTTGACGAGGTGTTGCAAGGTCCAGATGGGAACTAATGCCTCTCTCTCTCCCCCCCAAACTAATGCCTCTCTCTCTCTCCCCCAAACTAATGCCTCTCTCTCTCTCCCCCAAACTAATGCCTCTCTCTCTCTCCCCCAAACTAATGCCTCTCTCTCTCTCCCCCAAACTAATGCCTCTCTCTCTCCCCGAAACCCCAGATAGCCATTTCTGAATTTTTTAACTTTTAAGTTCCGGGGCTGTAGACTATTCGACCATGGGAGGATCTGAGCCCAACAAGATCCTCACTCATTGCCAGCAGGGGTCACTGAATTACCACTGGGGAGGGAATTGTTACTGATGCGCTACTCTCCCCCACCCTGCCCCAGCCTAGATACATTGCAGACACTTGTAGCAGCCGTTACTGACGTCCTGTCTGAGGTGAGTTAACTCAGTACGTGACCACTAATTGACCCTCCTGCTGTTTGATTTAGTGATTAGTGGAAGGGGATTTATCTTGAAATAAACAGTCACAATCCCCCTTCCTTCCCGCACCCCACCCCCACCCACCCAGCCAGTCTCGCCCTCTTTGGGCCCTGCATACAAATAGGGCTTAAAGAGTGGGTCCATGTTAATTGCTTTTGGCACCATTCTGAACTTTATCTGATCTTACCATGGATAATGAGAGTGTAGTACTCGGTCTCAGGCATTAATGAACATTGTTGTGCGGCCCAGCTCTGGGACTGTACTGGCACAAGAGGAGCCACTTTCTGTTCTTATTCTTTTTTTTAAAAAATGTCCTAATTTTGTTCCTTAAATTTAGAGTACCCAATTCCTTTTTATCAAATTAAGGGGCAATTTAGCGTGGCCAATCCATCTGCCCCGCACATCTTTTGGGTTGTGGGGGTGAAACAACACGCAGACATGGGGAGAATGTGCAAACCCCACACGGACAGTGACCCGGGATTGAACCCGGGATCCCGGCACCGTGAGGCAGCAGTGCTAACCACTGCACCACAGTGCCGCCCTAGTATAAATACATTTAAGAAGAACTCGATGAACATGTACGGGTTGGATGAAATAGGCTTGTGTGGAGCAGGAAAGTTGACCATTTGGGCCAGTTGCTGTTTCTGTGCTGTACACGACTTGGGAATGTTTGCTCAGGCTTGTATCTTCCTTCCCTGAAGGACATGAACAGATTTTTTGAGTTCTTTTTATGTGGTCAGATTTGAGCTGTTGCCAGTCCAAATTAGGTAAACCTGTAGAATCTCTACAGTGCCGGGGCTATTCGACCCATAGAGTCTGCACCAACCCTCCGAAAGAGCACCTTACCCTCGGCCCACTCCCTCCCCCTATCCTCATAACCCCATCCAACCTGCACATCTTTGGACTGTGGGAGGAAACCGGAGCACCCGGAGGAAACCCACGCACACACGGGGAGAACGTGCAGACTCCACACAGACGGTCGGAATCGAACCCGGGACCCTCGTGCTGTGAGGCAGCAGTGCTAACCACTCTGCTGCCCATATCACAAACTCTACGCAACTGTAGTCTATGGTGCTGGGGGGGACATGTATTTCATTACAGTGCTATGTGTAGCCATTAGTAAGTAATTGATGTTACCGTGTGTTGCATTGATGTTTATGACAATCTACGTTTAAAAATTGTTTGATGCAAAATGCTGCGGCTGTCTGATTAAAACTGATGAAAGCAAGGCGGCCCCGAAACGGAGGATTACACGGCCATCTGTGTAACTATAGCAATCTATAAAATGTTTTACAAGCCTTAAATCTTCAGAGAGAGAGGGAGATGGCTTTGTCAGATTGTTACAGCTCTCTGCCTGAGGTAGGCAGCTTTTCTCCCTGCAGGAACAAGTCACAGGCATGGCTTCCTTTCGTTCCTCTGCAGGTTGTGATAATGCGAGACTACCATCACGAAAACGTTGTCGAGATGTATAATAGTTATCTGGTGGATGATGAGCTGTGGGTGGTGATGGAATTCCTGGAAGGAGGGGCGCTAACGGACATCGTAACGCATACCAGGTATGGGTCATACAGTGACGTGGTGGTTTAATGCAGGGACTGGCCAGTATTGCCAGAAGCTAATATGTATGGCTTTATTGCGGTACAATGGCATCTCGCTTCTGTGACCCCCCAACCCCCTCACCCCACACCCCACCCCCACACCCCCACACACACCCCACCCCCCCCCCCCCACCCAACAGCCCCCTGACTCCTGATGATGTGTTTTGGGGGAGCTCCTTACCACACCAAACTCCGATGCTACAGCAGAGGGCGAGAAAGATCATCCTGCGTGCCTCCTCCAAGCGGGTATTTGAGTGACGGGGGCAGGAAGTTGGCAGACCTCAGTTAGAATTGGACCATGGCCCCGGGGTGAAAAGTGAAACTGATTGTCAGTCAAAGACTCAGCTCGGGCAAAGCATGCTGAATATCAGCCGCCTGTAATTAATGATTCAATTAAAGGAGGGGAATTATAAAGGTCCATACGTATGTTCTATGTTCTAAATCATTTGTTTTAACAGCATTTAACAGGTCAATGCATTCCACCAATAATGATGTGAAACACTGATGTGTTATTTAACTAAGCGCACCAGATACCAGGAGAACAAATTGCACATTAACAAATCTAATGGGACATTTAAAGCTAAAGTTGTTGGATCACTTTTAAAAGTGCCCTTTGCGGTACTGAATTCAGTTCTGGACAAGTATGAGAATGTGCCCCCTCTGTAGTAAAAAACTTTAATCTTTTCCACTTAAATTTACGCTGCGTTTTGTTGTAAGATTTTGGCTGCCACAAATTTCGCAATGTCTCTTATCCTATTATCGCGGCAAAGGGGTATAATTGGAGTGCGCCCCTCCTGACCAGGCCACGAATCTTGTGCAGAGAATGCAAGCGGCAATTATCTGATAATGAATGTTAACACTGTGCTGCAGGATGAACGAGGAGCAGATAGCAACCGTCTGCCTGTCTGTCCTCAAGGGGCTGGCCGTCCTGCACGCGCAGGGGGTGATCCACCGGGACATCAAGAGCGACTCCATTCTCTTAACGCATGACGGAAGGGTAGGTGTGATGCTCATTAATTGGGTTTCGTGGGCAGGGCTGGCAGGACTGGATGTGTGAATCTAAAACGCCGCCTTTTCAGAATTATTTAAACTGTGATTGTGATTCACCTAATCTACCCATGTTGTAGCTGGTTTGGCACTTTATAAATCATGCTTATCCTGCATGCATATGAGACAGACAGCTCGGTAGCACAGTGATTAGCACTGTTGTTTCACAGCGCCAGGGTCCCGGGTTCAATTCCCGGCTTGGGTCACTGTCTGTGCGGAGTCTGCACGCTCTCCCCCTGTCTGCGTGGGTTTCCTCCGGGTGCTCCGGTTTCCTCCCACAACTCCCGAAAGACGTGCTTGTTAGGTGAATTGGACATTCTGAATTCTCCCTCTGTGTACCCCAACAGGCGCCGGAATGTGGCGACTAGGGGCTTTTCATAGTAACTTCACGGCAGTGTTAAAGTAAGCCTATTTGTGACAATAATGACGATTATTTATTTTTATTATTATTATTTGGTAATTGAGTTGGACATTGCTCTCACACTCCCAGGCCACTCTTCCATGTGGCTGCTCTCCCCTCACTTGCTCCCCCTCACCTTCACGTGCTCGCTCTCCCCTGTGCGCCTTTTCTCCTGCATGCACAGGCTTTCTTACCTTCTCCTGTGGATTCAGTAATAATAATCATAGTGGCCCTTCATTGTGAAGACAATTCTCATCTTGTGGGGGAGGTATGCCCCTTTCTGGCCGCAGAAGGTACTGCACTGAGCGATGTAGCAAAGTCTCTTACAATATCCCATCTTGCAGGAGGTTGGAAATTTGCCATTTTTTAAATTACAGGGATATAAAATTGAAGTGCTTTTAGTTTTGTTAATATTTCGGTTGTTTCAAGATTAGAAACAAATTAGGGCGGCACAGTGGGTTAGCACGGCTGCCTCACGGCGCCAAGGTCCCAGGTTCAATCCCGGCTCTGGGTCACTGTCTGTGTGGAGTTTGCACATTCCCCCCGTGTCTGCGTGGGTTTCAGCCCCCACAACCCAAAGATGTACAGGGTAAGTGGGTTGGCCACGCTAAATTGCCCCTTAATTAGAAAAGAAATATAAAATTGGATACTCTATATTTGTTTTTAAATAACTACTCTCTGCCTCTCTGTGCTCATTGAGGTGGGTTCCAGTAAAGCCTGGATTAGCTTCCTGCCTCCTGACTCTTTCTGGGATGTTGACACACGGTCAGGGTAGCTCGGGCAGGATCGAGCTCACTGACGGCTGGTGTCCATGGAAACAAACGTAAGCTAACAAGAGGGAGAGAGAAAATTAGAGTGGGGGGCAGTGGGAGGTACGTGTAGCTTTGAAGGGATGCGATCCATCCCGGTAATAACTTGATTTAAAATGGTAAAGGGTAGACAAAAAAGTACATAATTTTTTTTCCAATTAAGGGGCAATTTAGCGTAGCCAATCCACCTACCCTGCACATCTTTGGGTTGTGGGGGCGAGACCCACGCAGACACGGGGAGAATGTGCAAACTCCACACGGACAGTGACCCAGAGCCGGGATCGAACCTGGGACCTCAGCGCCGTGAGACTGCAGTGCTAACCCACTGCAGCACTGCCCCATTGCATTTCATGTTAAAAGGAATCTCCCCGCCCAGGGAGACTGGAGTTCGAAAGCAGAGAATCTAGGAGTTGTTGCCGTTACGTTGGCTTACAATCTGTCCATTTGTCTTTCTTAAGGTGAAGCTCTCGGACTTTGGCTTCTGTGCTCAGGTTTCAAAAGATGTGCCGAGGCGCAAGTCACTGGTGGGCACCCCCTACTGGATGGCGCCAGAGTTGATCTCTCGGTTGCCGTACGGACCGGAGGTAACGTAATCAGCCTTTTCTTTTGTCTTCTTGAGAATTATGGAATGAGAGAATAAGTTTGTAAAAATGGTGGATTTGACATTCATCGTTAATGAAACCAACCATACACATATTTACTGAAATCGGAACTTACCTATCTAAACTTGACACTGAAAAACGAGCATCCTCTTGTGGGGCATTGTGAAACGAGGGGTCATGATCTTAGAATAAGAGGTCGCAAATTTACAACAGATTTGAGGGAAAACTGCTCCCAAAGGGTTGTGAGTCTATGGCATTCGCTACCCCAGAGTGCATAGCAGTGCAGAGGAGGCCATTCGGCCCATCGAGTCTGCACCGACCCACTTAAGCCCTCACTTCCACCCTATCCCCGCAACCCAATAACCCCTCCTGACCTTTTTTATTGGTCACAAAGGTCAATTTATCATGGCCAACCCACCTAACCTGCGCGTCTTTAGACTGTGGGAGGAAACCGGAGCACCCTGAGGAAACCCACGCAATCACGGGGAGAACGTGCAAACTCCGCACAGACAGTGACCCAGCGGTGTGGAGGATCCCAGTTCGAATCCCGGCTCTGGGTCACTGTCCGTGTGGAGTTTGCACATTCTCCCCGTGTCTGCGTGGGTTTCGCCCCCACAACTCAAAGATGTGCAGGATAGGTGGATTGGCCACGCTAAATTGCCCCTTAATTGGAAAAATAATAATAAATAAAAAAAAAAATAAATAATACATTTATTTTTAAAAAATTAATTGCAGTGTTAATGTAAGCCTACTTGTGATAATCAAGATCATTAAAAAACTAAAAATTCTGGTGGAAATCCAGGGTTAGTGAGTATGAAATCAATTATGTTTTTGAGAAAATGGGAGAAAGCGAAGAAGGTTTTTGCTTTTAAACCTGGAGTCGTGCTGGAAATGTTTATCCGATTGCGTCCAGTTAAGAAAGGCATCATTGTCTAATCGTTGGCTCACGGTCTGAAAATGGGTGAAATGATTCGAGTAGTTTTCTGTCTAGCTGCCATGCCAACGACTGGGAGAACATTGAAACGGCTTTATCTTTGTGCTGGGCATGGGTTTAACTCATGTCCTCAATTTGTTTCAAGGTGGATATCTGGTCTCTGGGCATCATGGTAATCGAGATGGTCGATGGGGAACCTCCGTATTTCAATGAACCGCCGCTTAAGGCTATGAAAATGATTCGGGACAACCTTCCTCCCAAGTTGAAGAACGGTCAAAAGGTAGCGTGTTGTGCGATGCATTAATGCAAAGGCTTCACCCGGCACCCTGAGGAATGGAGCTTTTTAAAAAAGTAATGTGTCACAATCCAGCCATTAGCAACACTCGCTACAAAAGCAGGTTCTGTGTTTTTATCACTCGGGTGAATTGACAGGAATTTGTAATTATTAACCTTCTAGACTGCCGATAGTTCCAGAGCAATTCTGTCTTCCCGAGTGAGAGCTCTTTTTAAACCCTGCAGCACAAATCCAGAGCTATTGCCCTAATGTGGCGCACTCTAATCTATTTATTGCCAATGTTTTTAAAGTTTGCATTTTGTTTTCATGGTGTTGGGAGCGAGATCTGCGTCGTGTTTTGTTTTTGAGGTGAAGCGGTGTTTGCAAAGTTCACTTCTCTTTGCCCAATCAGCTAACAATTGGACTGATTGTTTGAGACAGATCGCGATCAACTTCCGTTGCATTTTCGCCTGAACAAGTTAGAGAATGCAGATCGGCAAGTATACCAGGCTGCGTGCCTCTTCAACCTGCTCCCCCCCCAATAAAATAAATCATTCCGCATATTGAAGGGCGGGAGCATTTTGCAAGAATAATACATTTTAAACTTTCAGCCTTTGCAGCTGTGTGCCAGTCGGCAAATGGAAAGTTTAGGAGTTCTCTCCCTTACTTTCTTATATTTAAAAAATGCTTTCAACAGCCGACAGCATAACAAAACATTCCAAAACACGTCACAAGAGTATTGTCAGATAAAATCTCACGCTGGGTCACATTAAGAGAGGTGACCAAAATCTCTGTCAAAGAGTTTTAAAGAGAGCCTTGAAGGAGGAGAGATCGAGAAGGTCCAGGGAACAAATCCTGTTCTGAATTTGTGACTCTCACACAGGCATTTGAGATTTTTATTTGGTGCAAAAATATACTTTATTCGTAAAATATCTGAACAAACATTATAAACATTTCAAAATGCCCATCTCACACACACTGCAGTAATATTCAGGTTCTCTACATATATGCTACACTCTTGAGGTGCTTCAAAACAATGAAGACACGTTACAGACATTTCTAAATGGTCATGCTCCTTTGCCCCTGAAATAAACGGCAACATTCCATTGACCTCCTGATCACTTGCTGTAGCTGCATACTAACCGTTTGTGATTGGTATACCAGGACACCCAGATCCCTGTGTACCTTCACAGCCTGGTATGGCAACCGCTCGGCCCAAGAAACTGCAAAGATACGTGAACACAGCCCAGTCCGTCGCAAACCTGCCTCCCAACCATTGACTCTGCCTCCACCTCCCGCTGCCTGGGGAAAGCGGGCTGCATAATCAAAGACCCCTCCCACCCGGCTTACTCATTCTTCCAACTTCTTCCACCGGGCAGGAGATACAGAAGTCTGAGAACACGCACTAACCGATTCGAAAACAGTTTCTTCCCCGCTGTTCAGACTCCTGAATGACCCTCTTATGGACTGAACTGATCCCTTCACACATCTTTGCTACTGAGTAGTACCACACTCCGTATGCTTCACCCGATGTCAATTCCTATATATTTGCATTGTGTATTTACGTATGTCCTATGTCTTTTCATGTATGGAACGACCTACCTGGACTGTCCACAGAACAATACTGTACCTTGGTACATGTGACAAATCAAATCCAATTTAAATAAAATGCTGCTTTTCCATTCTCCCTGCCAAAGTTGACAAGTTCACATTTTCCCACATTCGACTCCATTTGCCAGCTTTTTGCCTGCTCACTTAACCCCCCTCTATTCCTTGTGTCCTCTTCACAACCTACTCTCCTACCTATCTTTGTGTCATCAGTAAATTTAGCAACCATACATTTGCTTCCTCATCCAAGTTATTTATCTAGATTTTAAATAGTTGAGGCCCCAGTGCTGATTCCAGTGGCTCTCCACTCGTTATAGATTCCCAAACACATAAACCATCCCAACTCTGTTTCCTGTTCATTAATCAATCCTCTATCCATGTTAATATGTTACCCCCTACATCACGAACTCTAATGCTGTCACCTTCAGAGTGGCACTTTATCAAATGACTTTTGGAAATCTAAGTACATCACATCTGCAGTAAGATTTAATAATCTTAAGGCCCTCCATCAGCTCACCCCTAGAGCCACTTGTTTTCAAGGGAAAAGTGTCCCTGTTTCCTCAGTATTTATGTAACCTCTCCGGTTTGGTGTCATCTTTTGACATCTTTTGGGGGCAGCAAGCTTGCGCAGTGGTTAGCGGATCGATCCTGGCCCTGGGTCACTGTCCATGTGGAGTTTGCACATTCTCCCCGTGTCTGTGTGGGTCTCACCCCCACAACCCAACCACGTGCAGGTAGGTGGATTGGCCATGCTAAATTGCCCTTTTATTGGAAAAAAATAATGGTTACTCTAAATTTGTTTTTAAAAAGTAAATATAAACATGGTTTGGAAGAATGATGATCTCACATTTACGCCATCTTAATTGCACATTTTGCAGCCACAAAGTCTGTCAGTCTTTTAAACCAGGATTTAAGAAAAATATTGCAGCAGATGTGTGTACACCAGGCTTTTACAATATTACTGCAATAAATACAAATAAATTCTTACATTCGTTCTAGTATGACTGAAACCCGTCTCTCCTTTCTCTTGTAGGTTTCTCCCTTACTAAAAGGCTTTTTGGACCGGCTGTTGGTACGGGACCCCTCCCAGCGGGCGTTGGCGACAGAGTTACTGAAACACCCCTTCCTGAGCAAGGCGGGCCATCCGTCCTGCATTGTACTACTGATGCGAGGGAACCGGATAAAGTGAGCTGGCAGTCTGCAACAGAGGGAGAAGAAAAGAATCTGTGATTTAAAACTTTGAAGCGTATATCTCATAAATAAATCATTTGGCATTTACGTGAACAGGATTGTTTCCTGGCCCGAGAAATGTCTTTCTGCCGGCGTGCATTGCCGCCGAGCTGACCACCTGTTTCAGCTGGAACCTACTGACTCTGGACTCTGACACTGCTGTTTCTGAGGGTGGGTGGGGCCAGAATCGCAAAGGAATATAAATACTACTGAACAGCAAGACTTTTGATTTGTAAAATGTAACTTAAAAAGAGTTGATTTAATGTAGTTTGTACACAGAACAACTAAGAGGATTTACACTGGAATTGACTACTTCCTCTAGATCATGATTTGATATCTAAACACTGTTAGACGTAGAGGCTGTACCAGTGTGGAGCATGCATCTGGGATTGGGGTGGGGGAGGGAGGGAGCGGGTGCTACCTGTGAAATGCCCCTCTGACCTTTTTGCAAAGAATGCTGGCCAAGAGCGACGACGCCAATACTCGGTACCTTTTCCGGGCTGTGATTGACCTGGAAACTAGTCACGCCCATTTTACCGGTCGGCAAGTTGAAGGAAAGGAAGTAGGGGGGATGCGTGCGCAGTCATGGCTGCAGAGAGGACTGCTGTCACATTTAGGCGGATCCACCTCCTACCCGGTTCAATGCCCAGTGCTGGCATTGCAGGCACTAGCACCCTGAGGTCACATCAGGCATGTGGGCAATAGAATGCACGTTATAGTGGGCACTGTATGTGCAAAGCATGCACCCTAGTTTAGTAAAAGAGGGCAGTAACTGTGAACACTACAAAGTGGGGTGGGAGGGGTGACACCTCTCTGTGCTGGGACACCCTGAGGTGCTGCGTTGCCCGGGGACCCATCCACGTTGCGCAAGTTTGTATTTCTCGCATGAATACTGCGGCGCTGGGATTTCCCGGCTCTTAATTTAGATCATTTGGTTTCTTTTTTTTTTTCTGATGTTGTTTCATCTCAAAAAAACAGGTTGCAAAAACACTCCCCAGGTCTTCTCGGAATAATCTTGCCAAGTATAAGAAGTTACTGATGCACTTTCTGTAGGCGGATGCAGGTCTGGAGAATTCGCCGAGGGAGGAATCTATTCCTGTTTAGCGCAGTTTACTTTGCAAACTAATACATTTTTCTTAGCAATGAAGGGTGTGACTTAGAACTCAAAGGCTGTACATTCCCAGGGAGTGATAGCTACCCAACGTGTAAAATTCGGAGGCTTGTTTTAATCAAGGAGTCCCTGTTGGCTTTTAATATCCCGAAATCACAGAAACGCCGCCGGAATTACTCTCATTCTTCTTCGAGCCAGGATTTGCTGCTGTCGAGCGTTTCTGTTGCGGAGGTTACAGGGTTAATATGAAGAGGGAGCTTCGGGGAGGCACGGCGGCGCAGTGGTTAGCACTGCTGCCTCACGGCGCCGAGGACCCGGGTTCACTCCCGGATCCGGGTCACTGTCCGTATGGAGTTTGCACATTCTCCCCGTATCTGCGTGGGTCTCGCCCTGACTACCCAAAGATGTGCAGGGTAGGTGGATTGGCCACGCTAAATTGCCTCTTAATTGGAAGAAAAGAAAACGAAGAGGGGTCTTTTTAACATCAATCAATCTCCCACGTAAGGTGCCTTATGTCTCCTTTGAAATCACTTCTGTATTTGGTCTGTTGATTGGCGAGCAGTCCTTGGCGAGTTTGACTCTCCCAAGGTCCTTCTCTGATGTAATTAGCTTCCGATCCAAGGGTTTGGCTCAGTTTCTGGTGCCGGCAGCATTTCCCACAATTCGGGTTCGCAGATACCAGACCCATTCCACACCTGATCTGGATGGTTTCCCAGCTATAGGGACTTGCTTTGATTTAACTGGCTACTGCAATTCATAAAGAAAAAGACAAAAGGCTGGTGGATGAAAGATTGGCTGTTGGTTCGTCCGTGTGAAATCGGACGTGTTCCCCGCAATTCAATATCCCAACAGCTCATTGCAGACGTGTCTCTGAGAACTTGTGTCTGAGCCAGTGTCTGGCGTTATCGGTATGGATGGATGGATGGAGCGACTACTGAATGGCTTTGCCTGGTTTTTGAGGATATTTATATTGTAATTTTTTGTAACACAACACAGTATTTTTTTTTGAGAATGCAGCAACTTATTTTCTTGAGTAACTAATTTACAATAAAATCTACTGTTTAAAAAGTGTTTTTTCAATTGTGCCAAGAGGGTGAACTTTTAAGGTTTTAAAATTTTCTAATTACAGATTAGAAAACTATTTTACACGGAGTTTTCCGTCTCTTCTCTTCTCTGCAGTGTGTGTGCGTCTGGTGTCTATATGTATGTGTGTGTGTGCATGTGGGAGGGTATCTGATGTGTTTGTGCGTGTGTATATGTGGGGGGGGGGGGGCGCCTGGTGTGTGTGGGAGGGGGTGAGGTGTGTGGGATGGCATAAATTGTAGGGTGGGGGGGGGGGAGGGCGCAGATTGTCTGAGGGTGTGGGGGGTGTGTGTGGAAGGGCGTCTGGTGTTTGTGCGCGAGAGAGTTGGGTGAGTGTAGGAGGGCATGGGATGTGTGGGGGGAGGGCAAGGGGGGTGGGCGTGTGGGGGGTATGTGGGAGGGCGTGTGGGTGTGTGTGGGAGAGCGTGGGGTATATATGTGGGGGTGTGTAGGGTATATATGGGAGGGTGTGGGGTGTGTGTGTATGGGTGTGTGTGTGTGTGTAAGGGCCTGGGGTGTACGTGTGTGGGAGGGCCTGGGGTGTACGTGTGTGGGAGGGCATGGGGGTGTACGTGTGTGGCAGGGCGTGGGTGTCTGTGTGGGAGGGCGTGGCGGTGTACGTGTGTGGGAGGGGAGCACGTCGAGTCTGAATCATAGATTCCCTACAGTACATCTGCACCCACCCTCTGAAAGAGTACCCTACCTTGGCCCTATCCACCTAGGGGGAATTTATCACAGCCAATTCACCTAACCTGTGTGTTTTAGGACTGTTGGGGGACGCAGGAGCACCCGGAGGAAATGCATGCAAGACACGGGGAGAATGAGCAAACTCCACACGTGTCGTCTGTGTGCGTGTCATGTGTGCGTGTGGGGTGTATGTGTGTGAGAGCATTGTGTGTCTCTTCAAACCCTGCTGTGATTTAATCTGATATACACACACGCACTCACTCTTTAATCTCACATACACACTCACTCTCACATTCCCACGCAAATACATCATGTACCTAACAGTGCAATACTGAGGAAAAGCTGCATGGTTGAGATGTGAAAGCTGAGCCCTTGCCTGTCACATGGTAGATGTTAAAGATCCCATGGACCTATTGAAAGCAGAGTACCGAGTTCTGGTGAGTTGGTTCGCATTCCTCCCTCGAGCAGGATTATTATTCAACTTGCTCCTATTTGCAGGCTCCATTTCTGGAGGGCGCAATGGTTTCGAACTCGTGTCAAATGCAAAAATTTTGCATGATTCTGAACCTCTGTCATCCCTAATCCCCCTTTGCTACAAAGAAGGTGCTTCCAGGCTTGATACTGTTAGGATCGCAGATGGGAACCCAACCATTATCAATTTGTAAAGCTGAGGAAATGTTGATGCCCTTCGCTGACCAATAGGTAACTTTTATGTTACAATCGAATTAACCACATTAGCAACAAAGAAGTAGCTTTACAGTTACAATAAAACACCTTAACTTCCTAAACCTGCCACTATATTCCAATTAAGCAAATCAATCTATATTCAATACCACTCCAATAAAGTTAGCAACCAGGATTTTACTTGCTTTTCTGTTTGCCGAACCTTTCAGGATCAAACTGAAAGACCTCTGTTGAGACCGGAGCTCTAAGACCAACTGGCTTTTCAGACAGACCTGGCTCCTCCCAGTAACTACATCATCTGTATCCAAAGCATATGGCAGCCTTTTATCTCTTCTTACAAGATGTCCCTTGTTTAGCCAGGACCAAACACAAAACCTCTCATAAATTATCCACATCTCAGTTGTCCTTCAAACGTAAACAATATTCCATTAGGTAGCTATCTGTAAACAAGTAAATGGGTTTCAGATCTATTCGCAGAACATTTCACCTGCAAAAGCAGTGATTACTTCAATTTTACGACCCCTTAATCACAGCTTTAGCAGGCATACAGTCTGTATGCATTTCAACCCAGGTTTTATTAACATTACTGCAAAAAAATATATAAAATATGACAATTGTTTCCATTCGTCACTGTAAGCCCAGTGCACTCAACATATAGCAACAGAAATCTCTCTCCAATTTATCCCATAGATGTTATGCACCAATTGCGCTGAGTATAGTTCCAGCTAAAGACCTAATCCTCGGTTTCCATCGATGAAACTACAAACACTAGGGCAGCACGGTGGCTCAGTGGATAGCACAGCAGTCTCGCGGCGCCGAGGTCCCAGGTTCGATCCCGGCCCTGGGTCACTGTCCGTGTAGAGTTTGCACATTCTCCCCACGTCTGCGTAGGTTTCACCCCCACAACCCAAAGATGTGCAGGGTAGGTGGATTGGCCATGCTAAATTGCCCCTTAATTGGAAAAAATTAATTGGGTATTCTAAATTTTTTTTTTTAAATGAACAAACTCTGTTGGGTATACAGGGTAAAGGTAACGAGCGTTGTTTTAAAACATAAAAAACCAAGATAAAGGGCCAAGGTTGCAAAGAATAGGTAAGTCAGAAAATCCCGATGGGGTCGCGAAACAGTGAAACAGTCCCTTTCATCCAATTCGATCAGCAATGCTCTCCTTACGAGAGTTTCACTTGGACTGAAATCGGGTGGTTGGAGGGTATTCCTTCCTGCGCCCTACCCCCCTTTCATAGCCCTGCCAATGTTTCCTCTTTGGAAATTGATCCAGTAACCTTTTCGAACGATTGAATCTGTCTCCGTCACACACACACTCAGCTGGTGCATCCAGAATCCCATGTGTCTCCACTGTCTTTCCTGCGTTAAGCCGTCCCCTGTGTCGAACTATGACTCAGTCGAAACCTGGACCTAAAACGTGTTCAGTTTATTGATTCCTTCGGCCTAAATCCTGGTAATCTGTAAGTGCAGAAGCCTCTATTTTAGCCTTAGCATGCATCATTTTTCTCCGCATCTAAATCATCCCCATCACTGGATTCATAAGCTGCCCACTGTGATCTGGCGAGGGGTGGGGGGGAAGGAGCGAGTGGTTGCTTAAAAAATTACCTTTGTACCTTTTTGATTTAAAAATTGCCTTGGCCAAACAGACCAGCCCTAAAGACACTGACTTGCCTTTATCGATCGAGGCCTAGATTACAAAAGCGGGGAGGTCATGTTGGAGTTGTATAGAACATTGATGAGGCCCCAGCGGGAGTACTGTGTGCAGTTCTGAGCGCCACATTATAGGAAGGATGTGATTGTACTGGAGGGGATGCAGAGGGGATTCACCAGGATGTTGCCTGGGATGGAACGTTTAAGTTATGAAGAGAGGCTGGATAGGCTTGGGTTGTTTTCCCTGGAGCAGAGAAGACTGAGGGGTGACCTGATCGAGGTGGACAAGATTATGAGGGGTATGGACAGGCTGGATAGAGAGCAGCTGTTCCCCTTAGCTGAAGGGTCGGTTACGAGGGGGCACAAGTTCAAAGTGGGGGGTGGGAAGTTTAGGGGCAATTTGAGCAAATCGTTTACCCAGAGGGTGGTGACGCTCTGGCTCACACTGCCTGGGAGGGTGGTGACGCTCTGGCTCACACTGCCTGGGAGGGTGGTAGAGGCGGGTTGCCTCACATCCTTTAAAACATACCTGGATGAGCATTTGGCACGTCCTGACGTTCAAGGCTATGGGCCAAGTGCTGGCAAATGGGATTAGGTAGCCAGGTCAGGTGTTGTTCATGGGTCTGTGCTGATCCGATGGGCCGAAGGGCCTCTTCTGCACTGTGTGATTCTGTGAACTCTGTTTCTGCCCATAGAGAGGTTAAATGTTGATCAATCTCCAGCTGTTCCAGTCAGATATATTGGGCCTTGAGGGAGGTTGAACCTGAGGAAACTCTGAAATAATCGTCATGGACAGATGAACGATGTGTTAAATGATGACTTTTTAATCTTGGCAGTGAACATGTACAGCTCCTCAGGCATGAATAAGTTGAGTAAGTCAAGATTCATAGTGACCCCACTATTACCATAGCTACCACAGAATCCCTACAGTTCAGAAGGAGACCATTTGGCCCATCGATTCTGCACTAACCCTCTGAAAGAGCACCCCACCCAGTCCCACTCCCCCGGCCTAACGCCCGCAATTCCACCTAACCCCCACATCTTTGGACTGTGGGAGGAAACCGGAGCACCCGGAGGAAACCCACGCAGACACGGGGAGAACGTGCGGACTCCGCACAGGCAGTGATCCGAGGCCGGGAATCGAACCCGGGTCCCTGGCGCTGCGAGGGTGCCACTCTGCCCTCCCTCATTCTCCTCGCCACCTTTACTATTCTATCCCTCACAGCTCGAACACAGATTTAATTACAGCAGTTTTGAAGCTGTTGCCTTGTGCCATTTAGGAGTGTGACGATCTGCGAATACCTGACTAAAACACCAGATACTGATGAGGCTTAACATTCCAGAATGACAATCCGGCCTATTAACATTTTCTTTCATAATGTGAGTGTATTTTCTCCTCCACCTCACCCGAGTAGTCCCAGAATGTTGACCATTCTGCAAAAGCATCTTAATTTCAATTTGAGGTTAGCTTTGCTCCAGTGTCTTGCTGTCTTGTTTTAACTTTCTCCACATCAAGCAGCTCAGACATCCCCACCTGCTGCCTTCCCTCCCCCCACATGTGGCTGTGGCTCAATCATGCGTCACCATGGTAGCACAGTGGTTAGCACTGTGGCTTCACCGCGCCAGGGTCCCAGGTTCGATTCCCCGCTGGGTCACTGTCTGTGCGGAGTCTGCACGTTCTCCCCGTGTCTGCGTGGGTTTCCTCCGGGTGCTCCGGTTTCCTCCCACAGTCCAAAGATGTGGGGGTTAGGTGGAATTGCGGGTGTTAGGCCGGGGGAGTGCGCCTGGGTGGGGTGCTCTTTCAGAGGGTTAGTGCAGGCTAGATGGGCCAAATGGCCTCCTTCTGAACTGTTGGCTAATGCTAAATTGCCCTTAGTGACCAAAAAGGTTCGGAGGGGTTATTGGGTTACGGGGATAGGGTGGAATTGAGGGCTGAAGTGGGTCAGTGCAGACTTAATGGGCCGAATGGCCTTCTGCACTGTATGTTCTATGTTCACTCTCAGCTCTGTAGCCGAGGTGGGATTGGCTCCCTTATTTCTTGGCGTGCCCATGGGGAATAGTGACTCACAAAAGCTTGGAGTATCCTAACCATGGGGTGCTGTTGCAATGTCGGAAAAGCAGGGGCCAATCTATGCACAGCAAGCTCCCACAAGCAGCAACGAGGTAATGATCGGATACCCTGAACCCATTGGGCAGTGCGGTCTGTAAATCCCCATGGGCGGGGGTCGCCTTCCCTTTCAAGTATTCATTTTCATCAATCTCCCCTTGGCCTCTTTCCAAAATCGGGAAACTATTTCCTCCAACAGTGTCAACACTGCACATTCCGCATCAGAAAGGAAGTGAATGTTTCCTGTCTGCAGTTCACAGCCATGATCTGTAAATCCATCCTGAGAGCGGTTTCCAAATAGTTTTGTACCTATTTCATTGCATAAGCCTATAGGGGGGTGGGTGGGTGGGTGGATGGGTAGGGGGTGGGTGGGTAGGGGGGTGGTTGGGTGGGTAGGGACGTGGGTAGGGGGGGTGGGTGGGTGGGTAGGGGGGTAGGGGGTGGGTAGGGTAGGGGGGTGGGTGGGGGGGGTGATGCATCATTGCGGGTTCTTTCCCAGGGGCTGATGGGCTGCTGAGACACCAGTTTAGCTGTAACTGAGAAATGATCCTGGCGCAAATAGAAGCCAATCCGTAGAGGAGAATACCGTCTTCAATCACCTTCCAAACCCGCAACGTCCACCACCTAGAAAGGTACGGGTGGCAAATGCCAAGGATCGCCACCACCCTGGCATCAGGCAGGCAGTTCATGCCTGTTCTGCCACTTGAGTCAGATGATTGTGGATTCAAGCTTCAATATTCCACCACTTGGAACGTACACCACCCCCCTCCCTTCCAAAAAAATATGTTTGTGTCAAAATATTCACATTCAATTGTTATTCATTGATCTCGGATAGAACAAGCTGATATTCTGTAACCAGCCACTAGGTGGGGGAGGAGGGTTGCCATCTCTGGCTGGATGAGACCCTGAAGATTTAGTCACATGGTCTCCGACCCGAAGTTGCCCCCACCCCTGATCTTCTCCCATTGGCTGTCTGGCTTGAGCATCCACAGCGCCTTGCCTTCCCACAGCCAATCAGAAATTCTCAGCAGACACGGGTTTACCCGATTGTCAACATCCTCTTCACGTTCCCAACCTTCCCAATTGGATAAAAAGGTGCAAGGGGGAAATTACTGTTTTAAAACTCTTTGGGGTGTCCGCCCCCGTGTTTTACTCTTTAGTGCGACCCCGAAGATTAAACTTCAATGCCTGGCGATTCCGAGCCAACCGTGGAGGGTACGACCTACACCCTCTGGAGTTAGGATGAGAGGGGATCTCATTGAAACAGACCTTCTTGTCACCATTTTGATTCCTTGCCCTCCTGGCCGCATGTCCATCAATGGCCTGCTGCAAAGCCCCAGTCAAACCCAGCGCAAGCTGGACGAACAGAATCTCCGATTTAATGGCCTTCTCGCGCCCGATTTGGTGGCGTGATGAGGCGGTTTGATTTTGCCAGATCTAACAAGGCCTTGCGATACTTTGCAATCGGGATCTTGCCCTCGCTGGGCGAGACTCCGATGAACATATTTAAATGAACCATTAAAGCTTTGGCACCAATCGTGGGCGAGACCTTTAGAGGCCCCCGGGCGATTGGGCAATCCTGCTGCCACCCGGGCACCTTGGCACTGACACCCCGCTCTTGCTAGGGTGCCACTGGCACTGCCCAAGGTGCCCATGTGCCTGGTTGCCCCTGCCAGGAATCTGGCCCGGGGGGAGGGGGGGGGTCCTGCCCTTAAGCGGTTGGGTGAGGAAGGGCTTGTGGACCCCCGAGGAGGTAAGCTGGGGCAGCGGGGGGAGGGGTCCACAGGCCTCGGTGGGATGTCCGCGGGAAGTCGAGAGATCGAGGTTGTATTTAAAAATGGCGTCCCTAGGGCGGCATGTGGCGCAGTGGTTAGCACTGGGACTGCGGCGCTGAGGACCCGGGTTCGAATCCCGACCCTGGGTCACTGTCCGTGTGGAGTTTGCACATTCTCCCCATGTCTGCGTGGGCTTCACCCCCCCCCTCCCCCCCCCCCCCCCCCCCCCCGCCCCCCCCCCCCCCCCCCACAACCCAAAGATGTGCAGGTTAGGGGGATTGGCCACGCTAAATTGCCCCTTCATTGGAAAAAAATAATTGGGTCCTCTAAATTTATTTTTTTAAATGGCGTCCCGGTCTCTTTCTGCACTGATGAGCTGAGCTGGTTTAGTTTGTTCGTTTGGACGGCTGGTTCGCAATGTGGAATGATACCAACAGCACGGGTTCAATTCCCGTACCGGCTGAGTTTCCATGTTTTTTATAAATTTAAAGTATCCAATTATTTTTTTTCGAATTAAGGGGCAATTTAGCGTGGCCAATCCACCTAGCCTGCAAATCTTTGGGTTGTGGGGGTGAAACCCACGCAGACACGGGGAGAATGTGCAAACTCCACACGGACAGTGACCCAGAGCCGGGATCGAACCTGGGACCCTCGGCGCCGTGAGGCAGCAGGGCTAACAACTGCTCCACCGTGCCGCCCCTGACCTCGCCTTCTCAAACTTGCCTCTTCGTCTGAGGTGTGGTGACCCTTGGGTTAAATCATCACCAGTCAGCCCCCCCCCCCCCCCCTCAGGGAAAGCAGCCTATGGCCATCTGGGACAATGGCGACGTTTACATTTTACATGTGCTGTGTTGCATTTGATGCTGCCACCTGGTGGGGACAGGCTGCAAGAACGGTTTCATTGTGTTTGCATCAGCAGCAATGTACATATTATACCTAAACTTTTGTCTTTTATTTAAGTTCAGATGCAGCGGCATCCACAACCCTCTGGTACTTTGTGCGTATTCCTCCTGTGCGAGACCAGTTATGCAGTGTTCACACTGCAAGGTAATACAACCAGGACAGATCAACACAACCAACACAATCTCAGGATGTCTCAAAGCAATTTACAGCCAATAAAGTAAAGTGAAGAGTGGTCACTGTTGTAATGTGGGAAATGCAGCCAATTAGCGCACGGGAAGATCCCAACAAACAGCAACGTGCTAATGAATGGATAATCTGTCATGGAATCATAGAATTTACAGTGCAGAAGGAGGCCATTCGGCCTATCAAGTCTGCACCGGCCCTTTGAAAGAGCACCCTATTTGAGCCCACGCCCCCACCCTATCCCCGTAACCCCACCTAACCTTTTTGGACACTAAGGGGCAATTTAGCGCGGCCAATCCACCTAACCTGCACATCTTTGGACTGTGGGAGGAAACCGGAGCACCCGGAGGAAACGCACACAGACAGTGACCCAGCCGGGAATCGAACCTGCGACCCTGGAGCTGTGAAGCAACAGCGCTAACCACTGTGCTACCTTGCTGACCACTGTGATGTCTTTATTGGTGACGCTCGTAGAAGGATAAATATTGACCCCAGGACTGGGGAAAAGACCCCCCCCCCCCCCTCATTTTCCTTGAAATAGCCCACAAGATCTTTCACATTGATGGCGGGCATGGTGTGGGGGTTGGGCGGGGGGGGGGGGGGGGGGGGCGGGGGGTATTGTGCTTGGCTTAAGGCCTGTGCCAAAAGGCGGCACATCCCACCCTGCAGCACTCCCTCCGTACTGCAATGGGACCGTCAGCTTGGATTCCATCCTCAAGTCTTCATTTCATGTCGAACTCCTCTCGGTGGAACAGAGTGGAGATTTTCATTCCAAACCGCGGGTGAAAAAGACATTGCAGAAAACCAACGCAGCACCCAGAACCCTCGGTACACCCTCTTTAAATGGTTATGGTAAAGAAACGGAGACCAAGACTGCTCATTTCAAACGCACCTGATCATTTTTATTTTCAATTTTATGCAATAGTTATCCAATATAAAGTGTATGCAATAGATTATTGAAAACATACAACACACGAGGTGTAATATTTTACTTATAGTCTGAAGAAAAGTAGAAACAATATGTACATGTTTGGGTAAGCCGCTCGCTATCTGGTTTAGGGGCTGGTTTAGCACACTTCACTGAGTGAGCTAGCAATCAACTCTCCAAGGGCTCCTTCTAACCCCGTGACCTCTACCACGTAGAGAAACAGGGGCAATAGACACCTGTGCATTATCCATGCCCCCAGGTCTGCACCAGCCCTCTGAAGGAGGACCCTACTTAGGCCCACTTCTCTGCCCTATCCCCATAACCCTGTAATCCCACCTGACCTTTTGGATACTAAGGGGTAATTTAGCGCGGCCAATCCACCTAACCTGCGCATCTTTAGACTGTGGGAGCAAACCGGAGCACCCGGAGGAAACCCACGCAGATGTACGCGAAAGGGAATTCCAGAGCTTGGGGAAGCTGGAGGCATGACCACCAAGAGGGGAGGGGGGGGGATTAAAATCCGGGATGGGCAAGAGTTTGGAATTGGAGGATTGCTGAGGCTGGGTAGGCTGTGGGGCTGGGGAGGAGGTTACAGAGATAGGGAAGGTGGGGGGGTGGGGGCAAGACCATGGAGGGATTCAAAAACAAGGATTTTTAAAAAAAATTTAGATTACCCAATTATTTTTTCTATTAAGGGGCAATTTAGCATGGCCAATCCACCTACTCTGCACATTTTTGGGTTGTGGGGGCGAAACCCACGCAGACACGGGGAGAATGTGCAAACTCCACACGGACAGTGACCCAGAGCCGGGATCGAACCTGGGACCTCAGCGCCGTGAGGCGGTTGTGCTAACCACTAGGCCACCGTGCTGCCCGTCAAAAACAAGGATGAGCATTGTTGAGTTGAGGTGTTGTCGGACCAGGGATATAATGAGTAACAATATGCACGGGTGTGGTAGGTCCACTGGATTTGGGGCAAATTGGGATTTGGGGAGCAGAGTTTAGGGCTTCTTCCATCTCAGTACATCAAGTGAGACACCCAATAATATGCCCTCACTTGACATAACCATTGTCCAATTCTGATATAGTTAAGAAAATAATGTTGTGTAAAAACTCTTTCTTTTGCCAATGTCCGTTAGTGACCCCCACATTCATCAGTTGTTTGGGTTGATGTTGAATTCACCTTTGACCCTGCCAATCTGGAGAGATCACCAATGCTTGGGAAGGCCCGGGAGCGGTAACGCTTACTCCCATCGTCAAGGCTTCTCGTTTCCCCACGCAGGTACCCCGCCTGGTCTTGCGTGTGGGCCTTAATCTGGGGGACAGTGAACCTTCGGAAGAGCTGGAGTACGCTGAGGGCACATACGGGCGACTTGGCTGTAGGACTGCACTGGACAAACGGCGGATGGCTCACCTTCCTCTGGAGGATGCAGGAGCTATCGGGCAAGCTCAGCCGCTGCTTGCAGTATGAGTCGGCAAGCCCCTCCAAACACTCGAGTTCACAGTCACTTGGGTTGAGGATCTTCTCCGGCACCTCTTCACCTGGCCCACGTTTTTCACTCAACATGCTGTCAACATCCCTGGGAAATGGAACGTTGATTGATGCAGGACCCGTCCGAGTGTCTTGGCATGGAGGGTCCTGGGTGGGTAAGGATATTGTGCTCTCACTGAGCGCGTTAACAGCCAAGCACATTTTTAGTTCTGATTCAAGAGTTGAGGGTTTCTTTAAGGTCTTTCCTTGACCCTCGATATTTCCCATTGAGCTCATGTGTACAAGTAATGGCTGCTTCCCAGTCCTCACAACCATCGGGTGCAACATGTCTTTCCTGAAGTTATTGGATGAAGATGTCCCATTGTGCATTTCGTTCTTAACTATCTGTGACACACAGAATCTTGGTTCCTTTTGCCTTCCAACGATGGGAGTCCAATGGTATTGTTCCCACCAGATGGTGATAACAGTCCGTCTCGACACCCAAGAACCTTGTCCTGCCCTTTAATCCAACATTGTGACCGAGCCTCAAGTCCTTGTGTGCACGTGCGGGAATCCTGCGCCCGGCAGGCGGGCTCATTCTCTGTAGACTTGCCCAGAGATTTAACTCGAACTTCTCTGTAACATTTAGACAAAGTTGGAGCTGACCCCAGGGACTCTTTCACTCTCCTGAGTAACACAGAATGTCGGATGGCTCCATTCACCCTGGAGAACTTGTCCCTTTGGGTTTCGAGCAATCTGTTACAATCTGCCCTGATTTTGGTCTCTGTGCCCACCTGGTCTCTCTGTCCATTGGTTGAGTTCTCCTGTGCCCACCTAACTCGGGGTTCAATGAGCTGAAACAAATCACAGCCATTTCCATATCCGTGATCAACGTCTGAGAACAGTTCGAAAGGGAAGGAATGAAGGTAAAGGGAGTCCTCGTGGCTGTCATCGCTGCTGAGAGGGTTACCATCTTGGAGGGGTTGTTTGTGGGATTGGCAGTGACCAGCTGGTATTTTGGAACCACCCACCTTTTTTGCCTTGCCACTGGAGACTGGGGGCTGTTGGTGTGGTCTCTTCTCTCCATCTCTGTAAAGTGTGATCGACAGACCTTGGTTCTGTCCGCATGGACTTCTCTTGAATGTAATGCCTTCAAGGGGACCACTATTGCCAGTCTCGCTGATTGCCCACTTCCTGCTGTGACTTGCCAAAACGAGGGCACAGTCGTGGTGCCCCAGGTACTTGGCAACCTGCAGAGCTGAGTTGCCAACTAAGTTGGTTCTGTTGACATCCATCCCCAACCGCTTGAAGGACCTCACCAGATATTCGACCGTGGGCGTCTGCCCAGCCAGAGCCCCGTAGATCAGGGCGCCGTTCCCCCAAATGTCCACAATCTCTGGATCTGCGTTGGATTGGACCAGGAGTTTGACCACCTCGACTGTCCCACCCTCGCAGGCATGGCTGAGGGCGGTCCGCCCCTCATCGTCCTGGCGATTCACCTCAGGGCTTTCCCCCAGCAGCAGTTTGACAAACCTGAGCCTCTGCCTAGCGTCAGGCAGCAGGGCGGCGCGCATGAGGGGAGTTCTCCCGTGATCCATCCTCATGTTCACGATGTTCCCGTCCAGCGCCTCCAGCACAAACCGAGCCAGGCGGATCTTACCCTGGTCCATGGCACGGAGAAAGGTCTCTGCTCCCAGTTGCTCCTGTCTGCCCCACTCTGTCACTTTTGACATCTTTCCACCTTGCACCTCTCCCTCTCTCTGATTCATGAGCGGCTGCACAAGGCTGCTTTATAATCCTTGACTAAATCAGTAACCGTGGCAACCAGTAACAGCACACTGTACTCACAAGGCCCAGACACGGGTTTCATAGGGAGGTAGAATGAAGACCAAATTTACTTCCATCCGCTTCGTGAAAATGGAGTAAAATGGAACAATTAACAAGAGGTTGCAAAGTGGGTCATGGTTAACAAGTTATTAAGAGTTTGTTTACAACCATGTCAGTACCAGTGTACGGGGATGTGTAGCTGCTTCCCTCTCGTTTAGATTTCTCCACTTTGCACCTTGCTGAATGTTAACTCCGCGTCCTCGCCTGTGTCTGATTTTCTTTTCTTTGAGTGAAGCCCAGAACAAGGGCTTGAATTTATTTACTTATATTTTTTTTAAATACTTTTTTTCTCCTCCTTTTTCACATTTTCTCCCAAATTTACACCCAACTCGGTGGCGCGGTGGGTTAGCCCTGCTGCCTCACAGCACCGAGGTCCCAGGTTCGATCCCGGCTCTGGGTCACTGAGTCCGTGTGGAGTTTGCACATTCTCCCCGTGTTTGCGTGGGTTTCGCCCCCACAACCCCAAAGATGTGCAGGCTAGGTGGATTGGCCACGCTAAATTGCCCCTTAATTGGAAAAAATAATTGGGTACTCTAAGTTTATTTTTTTTTAAATTACACCCAATAATAAGCAATAATCAGTAACAAATATGTCAATCCCCATATCAATAATAGCGATCCCATCCTTCCACCAAACCCCCAAACATTCGCCCGCATGTTAACATAAACAAATGACAAAAAGGAATCAAGAATCACCCATAGTGACCATTAACACATACAGTCCCCCTCCCCCCAACCCTCCCAGCCCCCCATCCCCCACTAATGTCCGATGTGATCCAATTCTCGAAAGTGCATAATGAATAACGGCCATGAATTGTAGAACCCCTCCATCCTTCCCCTCAGTTCAAATTTGACCTTTTCAAGCGTTAAGAATTCCAGCAGGTTCCCCCTCTCGCACGCCAGGGCACAGGGTGGAGAGGTTGCTCTCCCACCCTAACAGGAGGGACTCGCATATAGCGCCTTCCACAAAAGCAAAATGTGCCCAAAGGCTGCGCAGAAGCGTCATCAGAAAAATATTGATACCGGACAGAGCCGGTAAATATTAGGGTGTGGGACCGAAACTCTTGGTCAAAGAGGCGGGTTTTATAGAATCGCAACAGTGCAGAAGGAGGTCATGCGGCCCATCAAGTCTCCATCGACCCTCTGAAAGAGCACCCTACCTAGGCACCAACCCCCCCACAACCCCCTCTTCCCCCCCCCCCCCCCCCCCCCACAGAGATAGTGAGGGTCGCGGCCATGGAGGGATTTGAAAACAATGGTGAGAAGTTTAAAATCGAGATATCACCTAACGTTAACTTAACGGCACGGTAGCACAGTGGTTAACACTGTTACTTCACAGCTCCAGGGTCACAGGTTCGATTCCCAGCTTGGGTCACTGTCTGTGTGGAGTCTGCACGTTCTCCCCATGTCTGCGTGGGTTTCCTCCGGTTTCCTCCCACAGTCCAAAGATGTGCTGGTTAGGTGGATTGGCCATGCTAACTTGCCCTTAGTGTCCGAAAAAAAAGGTTAGGAGGGGTTACTGGGTTACGGAGATAGGGTGGAGGTGTGGGCTTGGGCGGGCTGCTCTTTCCAAGAGCCGGTGTAAATTCGATGGGCCGAATGGCCTCCTTCTGCACTGTAAATTCTATGAGATTCTATAACTCAGTGTCCCTTTACAATGGAAGGCGAATGACCAACCAGAGTTGCAGATAAAGCTTTCCAGTAATCTCCGATTGGAGGGAGGTGCACACATTCGATGATGCCCTCTTTCCTGGTCCACACATGAAATCTCCAGGCCTGCGTACATGGCCAATCCACAATCCTCCTATCCCAGAAGCTTCTGGCTTCTAATTGAATCTTTCCATAGCTAAGCAGCTAGAATCAGGAGTTTGTTGAGCAAGACTGGCATGAATACATCTCCCAGGTCACAACAACTCGCTCGGTAAAGAGAATTCTCCTCATCTTCCATGCCACTCGCTCCAATTAATTTAAACCTGCGTCGCTCAGATTACCAACCTCCCTGATGGTAGACACAGCTTCTGCTGAATTACACTATCGAAGCCTGAGTTCACTTCATACAGCTCCATTTAATCTTTTTGTAACCTTCTCTTCTCTAAGCGTCTCAGCCTACTTGAAGTCCCCTGATTCCTGGTATCGACTCATCAAGGCTCCTTCGTTCAAAGCCACAACCTCTCCCACCTCGAAGGACAAGGGCGGCAGGTGCATGGGAATGGCAGCAGCCCCAATCTCCCCTCCAAAGTATGCATCATCCTGACATGGAACCGTTTCCCCGTTCATTCACTAGCGTTGGGACAAAGTCTGGAACTCCCTTCCGATGCCACAGGGGACTGCAGCGGTTCAAGAAAGCGGCTCAAGGACAGCACGGCGATGCAGTGGTTAGCACTGCTGCCTCACGGCGCCGAGGACCCGGGTTCGAATCCCGGCCCTGGGTCACTGGTCGAGTGGAGTTTGCACGTTCTCCCCGTGTCTGCGTGGGTCTCACCCACAAATGTGCAGAGTAGATGGATTGGCCACGCTAAATTGCCCCTTAATTGGAAAAATAAAACATAAAAATAAATAAATGTTTGTTAAAAAAAAACTGAAGATCAACGTTCCAGCAGCTAAAGCACGTTAATTCTGACTCCGGGAATGCTAGCCCAGTCACATATCCACTAAGTCAATGGTATATATGGATTGCTCCACAACCATACTTGTTTTCAGCTGTCCTGTCAATGACTTGTAGATTCTACTACATATTAAACTTGATTTCAGATGTATTGTGGTGATTGGGATTTGCAATCGGGACAATGAATGTTCCTGGACACAGTCTGCTCCCATTGCCTCAGTTTAGAAGAGTTAAGGAGGGGATACATACATGGAAGATAGGAGCAGGAGGAGGCCTTTTGGCCCTTCGAGCCTGCTCCGCCATTCATCACAATCATGGCTGATCATCCAACTCAATAGCCTAATCCTGCTTTCTCCCCAGAGCCTTTGATCCCATTCTCCCCAAGTGCTATATCCAGCCACCTCTTGAATATATTCAAAGTTTCAACTACTTCCCATGGTAATGAATTCCACAGGCTCACCACTCTTTGGGTGAAGAAATGTCTCCTTATCTCTGTCCGAAATGGTTTACCCTGAATCCTCAGACTGTGACCCCGGTTCTGGACACACCCATCATTGGTATCATCTTCCCTGCATCTACCCTGTCTAGTCCCGTTAGAATTTTATAAGTCACTATGAGATCCCCCCTCATTCTTCTGAACTCCATCGAGAACAATCCCAACCTAGTCAATCTCTCCTCACATGACAGTCCCACCATCCGCAGAATCTGTCTGGTAAACCTTCGCTGCTCTCCCTCGAGAGCAAGAACATCCTTCCTCAGAGAAGGAGACCAAAACTGCACACAATACTCCAGGTATGGCCTCACCAAGGCCCTGTACAATTGTAGCAACACATCCCTGCTTCTATACTCGAAACCTCTCACAATGAAGGCCAACGTACCATTAGCCTTAGGGATGGTGGTGATGGTTTCACTCAGTATCCTGGCCAATATTTTTCTCTCAGTCAGCAACACATTGCTGCCTGTGGGATCTTGCTGTGCACATTTCTATAGACACATCTTTACTGAACTGCAGTGAGGGCATATGCTGGACTTCTGCTCACATCCCAACCGAAAACTCAACTAAACTGCTTTTCTGCAAAATGCCTGATGCCTTAGCTCCTCCCATTAATTACATCATCTTACCCAGCTCAAATCTAATTAACCCCACAAGGCAACCCCCAAATCCAAACAAAACTCCATTAGCTCAAACTTTTTATGGTGCCTTAATTGCACTTCTGGCTCCCTAAACCTTTCAAACCACACACACATACATACATACATACATACACACACAAACATACACACACATACACACACACACACACAAACATACACACACATACACACGCACACACACACACATACACACACACACATACATACACACAGAGATACAGACACATACACACAGAGATACAGACACACACACACACATGCACACGCACACACATGCACACACACATATACACACACACATGCACACACACATGCACACACACATATACACACACACACACAAGCACACACACACACACACATGCACACACCATATACACACACACACACACGCACACACACACACACACACATACACACACATACACACACACACATTAACCCAAGCTTTGAATCCTAACTGCACCAAATAAATATAATAAATTGTATCTGAAATTCCAAATTCATCACTTGCTAGGGGAAAACATTTGTTCACATCCATCTACCTCAAACTTCCATCATTTTGTAATGTTGTAGAGTTGAGATGCGAGAGAGAGACGCACCAATGGGGAAAAGCTGACGAAATGCAACTATTTCCTGAACAATGAAATAATAGTTGTTATGGGGGACTTTAACTTTCCAAATATTGACTGGAAACACTATAGTTCGAGTACTTTAGATGGGTCCATTTTTGTCCAATGTGTGCAGGAGGGTTTCCTGATGCAGTATGTAGATAGGCCAACAAGAGGCGAGGCCGTATTGGATTTGGTACTGGGTAATGAACCAGGACAGGTGTTAGATTTGGAGGTAGGTAAGCACTTTGGTGATAGTGACCACAATTACGTTTATTTTAGCGATGGAAAGGGATAGATATAAACCGCAGGGCAAGAGTTATAGCTGGGGGAAAGGCAATTTTGATGCGATGAGGCAAGATTTAGGATGCATCGGCTGGAGAGGAAAACTGCAGGGGATGGGCACAATGGAAATGTGGAGCATGTTCAAGGAACAGCTACTGCGTGTCCTTGATAAGTAAGTACCTGTTAGGCAGGGAGGAAGTGGTCGAGCGAGGGAACCATGGGTTACTAAAGCAGTTGAAACACTTGTCAAGAGGAAGAAGGAGGCTTATGTAAAGATGAGACGTGATGGTTCAGTTAGGGTGCTTGAGAGTTACAAGTTAGCTAGGAAGGCTCTAAAGAGAGAGCTAAGAAGAGGCAGGCGAGGACATGAAAAATCTTTGGCAGGTAGGTTCAAGGATAACCCTAAAGCTTTCTATAGATATGTCAGGAATAAAATAATGACTAAGGTAAGAGTAGGGCCAGTCAAGGACAGTAGTGGGAAGTTTTGCGTGGAGTCCGAGGAGATAGGAGAGGTGCTAAATGAGTATTTTTCATCTGTATTCACACAGGAAAAAGACAAAGTTGTCGAAGAGAATACTGAGATACAGGCTACTAGACTAGAAGGGCTTGAGGTTCATAAGGAGGAGGTGTTAGCGATTCTGGGAAGTGTGAAAATAGATAAGTCCCCTGGGCCGGATGGGATTTATCCTAGGATTCTCTGGGAAGCTTGGGAGGAGATTACTGAGCCTTTGGCTTTGATCTTTAAGTCATCTTTGTCTACATGAATAGTGCCAGAAGACTGGAGGATAGCAAATGTTGTCCCCTTGTTCAAGAAGGGGAGTAGAGATAACCCCGGTAACTATAGACCAGTGAGCCTTACTTCTGTTGTGGGAAAAGTCTTGGAAAGGTTTATACGAGATAGGATGTATAATCATCTGGAAAGTAATAATTTGATTAGAGATAGTCAACATGGTTTTGTGAAGGGTAGGTCGTGCCTCACAAACCTCATTGAATTCTTTGAGAAGGTGACCAAACAGGTGGATGAGGGTAAAGCAGTTGATGTGGTGTACATGGATTTCAGTAAAGCGTTTGATAAGGTCCCCACGGTAGGCTATTGCAGAAAATACAGAGGCATGGGATTCAGGGTGATTTAGCAGTTTGGATCAGAAATTGGCTAGCTGATAGAAGACTAAGGGTGGTGGTTGATGGGAAATGCTCTGACTGGTGTCCAGTTACTAGTGGTGTACCGCAAGGATCTGTTTTGGGGCCGCTGCTGTTTGTCATTTTTATAAATGACCTGGAGGAGGGCGTAGAAGGATGGGTGAGTAAATTTGCAGATGACACTAAGTCAGTGGAGTTGTGGACAGTACAGAAGGATGTTACAAGTTACAGAGGGACATAGATAAGCGGCAGAGCTGGGCTGACAGGTGGCAAATGGAGTTAAATGCAGAAAAGTGTGAGGTGATTCATTTTGGAAGGAATAACAGGAAGACAGAGTACTGGGCTAATGGTAAGATTCTTGGTAGTGTGGACGAGCAGAGAGATCTCGGTGTCCATGTCCATAGATCCCTGAAAGTTGCCACCCAGGTTGAGAGGGTTGTTAAGAAGGCGTACGGTGTGTTAGCTTTTATTAGTAGAGGAATTGAGTTTCGGAGCCATGAGGTCATGTTGCAGTTGTACAAAACTCTGGTGCGGCCACATTTGGAGTATTGCATACAGTTCTGGTTGCCACATTATAGGAAGGATGTGGAAGCATTGGAAAGGGTACAGAGGAGATTTACAAGGATGTTGCCTGGTATGGAGGGAAGATCTTATGAGGAAAGGCTGAAGGACTTGAGGCTGTTTTCGTTAGAGAGAAGAAGATTAAGAGGTGACTTAATTGAGGCATACAAGATGATCAGAGGATTAGATAGGGTGGACATTTAGAGCCTTTTTCCTTGGATGGTGATGTCCAGCACGAGGGGACATAGCTTTAAATTGAGGGGAGATAGATATAGGACAGATGTCAGAGGTAGGTTCTTTACTCAGAGAGTAGTAGGGGTGTGGAATGCCCTGCCTGCAACAGTAGTGGACTCGCCAACACTAAACGCATTCAAATGGTCATTGGATAGGCATATGGACAATACGGGAATAGTGTAGAGGGACTATAGAGGGGTTTCACAGGACGGTGCAACATCGAGGGCCGAAGGGCCTGTACTGCGCTGTAATGTTCTATGTTCTATCGGGGTGAGGGCGGAGTTTTTGTTTGAATCTCAGAATTGTTACGGCGCACAATGAGGCCATTTGGCCCATCTGGTCTGCACCAGCTCTCCAAACGAGCATCATGACTTACTGCCATTCCCCTGCCTCTCCGCCCCCCCCCCCCCCCCCCCCCCGTCCCCCCCCCCCGCCCCCCCCCCCCCCCCCCCCCCCCCCGTCCCCGTCCCCCCCGTCCCCCCCCGTACTCCCTGCACATTGGAGGCTTAGGTTGATGTGAAAATTGATTCCTCCAATGCAACAACGTTTTCTGATTGAATTCACGGCAATGTTCAAGGGAAAAGCTTGGGGGGGGGGGGGGAGAGGGGGAAGCAGAATGTGTGACTGACGAGCCATCACATTTCAGACCTCTTCATGTGCAAGATTAATGTTCCTTAATGGAACATTTCTGTCACCTTGCCTTTTCACAATACAAACTATGCCCTCTTCAGCCTGCTGCCATGACAACTTGCAATTCTTGTTTCATTGTGACATTGAAAGGGTTTACAACAAGAGATATAAATAACCAGCTCTCCTTAGTGTTTCAACCAGTGATGGTGAAAATTTTAAGAGCAGGAACTCTGTGATGACCAATTTGGGCAGTTTTTCAGATTTAAACTGATAATCCTTTCAACCCATTATCAGTACCTCTGTCCGTACACGCAGTGTTCTGTGTTGGGGAGGACTTGTTCAAGGCAGTTCCTGCTGGACTACTGCACTTTTTGACCTTTTCTGTTAGTTCCAGCAGGTATATTCTTTGGAAAACCCACATAATTAATGGGATAAGAGTCCTACGCAGGCGAAATGCCCAGAAAGGTCAGGGGGAGAAAGGCAAAGAGCAGAAGTTTGTCGACAGAATCCTCAGCCTTAGAGAATCGGTCCAGGAGGCAAAATGTTTGCATTGTGGGACTGCCAGAGGGGATGGAAGGCCCAACGCCTGTGGAGTATTTTGCAGCAATGTTCGGGAAGATAGTGGGAGAGACTGGATTCACGTCACCTCCCGGGTTGGACTGAGGCCACCGTGCACTCCGGAAGAAGCCTTACCCTGAGGATCCACCAGGTGTGGTGATAGAGATGTTACAGAGCATCAAAGGGAAAGAGCCGGTTCAGAGATGGGCGAAGGAGCATCGAGACTTCAAATGGGAAGGCCACCCATACCATCAGGTTTTATCAAGACGCAGGAGCGGATCTGGCGAAGAAGAGGGTTGTGTTCAACAAAGCCAAGGCTGCTCGGTATAAAAGTGGAGTCCACTTCGGTGTATAAGGGGCAATTTAGCGTGGCTGCACATTTTTGGGTTGTGGGGGCTGTCATAATATCCACTCATGAATATCATGAGATGCAGACAGGCAGTGATTGACACACAGGATAACCAATGAACACACACGACACAGAACAACCAATCACCAGACAGGACACCACCACTATAAAGCCCACAGGGCATTAAGGCTCTCCCTCTCTCACAGGACACGGCTAGGGAGATAGTCGCAGTGCACAGGTCAATGAACATCATCACCATGTGATAGAGAGCTAGTCTGGTCAAGCCAGTCGGAGGTTAATAGAGTGTCAACCCACAGCAGATTATGTACAGCAATCAACAGGTTCAATAAAACAGTGTTGGACCATCTCCTGTGTCGGAAGCCTGTCTCTCGTTTTACTGCATCCAGTTGCAGCTGATGTTAGACCAACACAGATAACACATCGGGGCGAAACCCACGCCGACATGGGCAGAATGTGCAAACTCCACACGATCAGTGACCCAGAGCCAGGATCGAACCTGGGACCTCAGCACCGTGAGGCAGCTGTGCTAACCACTTCTAGATGGTAGTGGTTGTGGGTTTGGAAGGTGCTGTCTGAGTAACCTTGGCGAGTCGCTGCAGTGCATCTAATTGATGGTACACACGGCTGCCACTGTGTGTTGGTGGTGGAGGGAGTGAATGTTTGTGGAAGGGGGAGCAATCAAGCGGGGCTGCTTTGTCCTGGAGGGTGTTGAGCTTCTTGAGTGTTGTTGGAGCTGCGCTCACCCAGGCAAGTGGAGAGTATTCCATCACACTCCTGTTGTAAATGGTGGACAGGCTTGGGGGGGGGGGGTCAGGAGGTGAGTTACTCGCCTTAAGATTCCTAGCCTTTGACCTGCCCTGGTAGCCATAATATTAATATGACTAGTCTAATTGAGTTTCTGATCAATGGTGACCCCCGTGATGTTGATTGTGGGGATTCAGAGATGGTAATGCCATTGAATGTCAAGGGGCAACAGGGATAGTCAGAGATAGTCAGCATGGATTTGTTAAAGGAAGGTCTTGCCTCACAAATTTGATTGAATTATTTGAGGAAGTGACAAGAAGGGTTGATGAGGGTAGTGCAGTGGCTGTTACGTACATGGATTTTAGCAAGGCGTTTGACAAAGTCCCACATGGCAGATTGGTCAAAAAAAGTAAGAGCCCATGGGATACAGGGCAATGTGGCAAACTGGATAAATAGTTGGCTTAGTAACAGGAAACAAAGGGTACAATGGTCAATGGCTGCCCTTGCAATTGAAAATTGTTTCAAGTGGTGTTGCACAGGGTTCATCTCCATTTGTCCCCATATGGAACAAGCATCATGGAACCACAACGTCTTCTAAATATTAGCTGCCCAATAGTAAAACAATAAATTTGGGAGGGCCTGGCATCCCCCCCCCCCCCTCATTGCCTATCTCTTTGGATCAGATCCCGACGGATTCTCGGAATCCTACCCGCCCAAATAAAGGAGGACAATGAATTTGTTGACTTTGACAAAAAAAGATCTTGGGGAGTAAAATGGGGAGACATGGAAAAAGAATAAAAAATCTCGGGAGCACGTTCGTTATAATAGTCTGAACCCTGGGTGGCACTGTGGTTAGCACTGCTGCCTCATGTCGCTGAGTCCGATCTCGGCTCTGGGTCACTGTCCGTGTGGAGTTTGCACATTCTCCCCGTGTTTGCGTGGGTTTTGCCCCCACAACCCAAAGATGTGCAGGGTAGGTGGATTGGCCACGTTAAATTGCCCCTTAACTGGAAAAAATGAACTGGGTACTTTAAATTTATTTTTAAAAAATAGAACAAATAAGAAGAAGAAAGAAAAATGACAGCACAGGAACAGGCCCTTCGGCCCTCCAAGCCTGCGCCGATCCAGATCCTCTATCTAAAACTGTCGCCTATTTTCTAAGGATCTGTATCCCTTTGCTCCCTGCCCATTCATGTATCTGTCTAGATACATCTTAAATGACGCTATCGTGCCCGCCTCAACCACATCCACCGGCAGGGCCGGCTCAAGGTACCGGCAACTCGGGCAGTCGCCCGGGGCGCCATGTGCTAGGGGGCGCCATCATGGAGTGCGGGTCCCGCGCATGCGCAGTTGGGCCGGTTCCAACCAGCGCATGCGCGGTGGCCACCCTCCCTCAGGCCGCTCCGCACAAACATGGCAGATGGATCCAGGCTCGCCGGTGGTCACTCCGGCCCCCCCGGCCCCCCCCTCCCCGGCCCCGCCCCTCCTCCCCCCCGCCCCCCGGGCCCTGCCCCCCAGGCCCCCCCACACCCCTCCTCCCCCCCGCCCCCCCCCCGGCCCCCCCCCCCTCCCCCTCTCCCCCCGCCCCCCCCACCCCCCTTTCCCCCCGCCCCCCCCTCCCCCCCGCCCCCCCCTCCCCCCCGCACCCCCCCCGGGCCCCGCCCTCCTCCCCAGGCCCCCCCCCGGGCCCCGCCACCCCCGGCCCCCCCCCCCGAAGGGCGCCGAAGTTCAGCTTGCCCGGGGCGCCAGCAACCCTAGGGCCGGCGCTGCCCACCGGCAATGTGTTCCAGGCACCCACCACCCTCTGCGTAAAGAACTTTCCACGCATATCTCCCTTAAACTTTTCCCCTCTCACCTTGAACTCGTGACCCCTAGTAATCTCCAGCCGCAGCAAGTAACTTAACATCTGCATTTAAAAATGAGATAGGACCTCTGTTGGGTCTTTGTCTTCCTTGAGAATCACGGAGTTGGAGGTCTCTGTGAGGGTACATAAGAACATAAGAACGAGGAGCAGGAGTAGGCCATCTGGCTCCTCGAGCCTGCTCCGCCATTCAATGAGATCATGGCTGATCTTTTGTGGACTCAGCTCCACTTTCCGGCCCGAACACCATAACCCTTAATCCCTTTATTCTTCAAAAAACTATCTATCTTTACCTTAAAACCATGTAATGAAGGAGCCTCAACTGCTTCACTGGGCAAGGAATTCCATAGATTCACAACCCTTTGGGTGAAGAAGTTCCTCCTAAACTCAGTCCTAAATCTACTTCCCCTTATTTTGAGGCTATGCCCCCTAGTTCTGCTGTCACCCGCCAGTGGAAACAACCTGCCCACATCTATCCTATCTATTCCCTTCATAATTTTAAATGTTTCTATAAGATCCCCCCTCATCCTTCTAAATTCCAATGAGTACAGCCCCAGTCTTTTCAACCTCTCCTCATAATCCAACCCCTTCAGCTCTGGGATTAACTTAGTAGAGGGGAACGAACTCCAGGATAGAACATAGAACATTACAGCGCAGTACGGGCCCTTCGGCCCTCGATGTTGCGCCGACCTGTGAAACCTTCTGAAGCCTATCTGACCTACACTATTCCATTTTCATCCATATGCCTATCCAGTGACCACTTAAATGCCCTTAAATTTGGCGAGTCTACTATTGTTGCAGGCAGGACATTCCACACCCCTACTACTCTCTGAGTAAAGAAACTGCCTCTGACATCTGTCCTATATCTACCACCCCTCAAAGCTTTGTCCCCTCATGTTGGTCATCACCATCCGAGGAAAAAGACTCTCACAGTCCACCCTATCTAACCCTCTGACTATCTTATATATCTCTATTAAGCCACCTCTCAGCCTTCTCCTCTCTAACGAAAACAACCTCAAGTCCCTGAGCCTTTCCTCGTAAGACCTTCCCTCCATACCAGGCAACATCCTAGTAAATCTCCTCTGAACCCTTTCCAAAGCTTCTACATCCTTCCTATAATGTGGTGACCAGAACTGCACGCAGTACTCCAGGTGCGGCCGCACCAGAGTTTTGTACAGCTGCAGCATGACCTCGTGGCTCCGAAACTCAATCCCCCTACTGATAAAGGCTAGCACACCATATGCCTTCTTAACAGCCCTATTAACCTGGGTGGCAACTTTCAGGGATTTATGTACCTGGATGCCGAGATCTCTCTGTTCATCTACACTACCAAGAATCTTGCCATTAGCCCAGTACTCTGCATTCCTGTTACTCCTTCCAAAGTGAACCACCTCACACTTTTCCGCATTAAACTCCTTCTGCCACCTCTCAGCCCAGCTCTGCAGCTTATCTATGTCCCTCTGTAACCTATAACATCCTTCAGCACTATCCACAACTCCACCGACCTTCGTGTCATCTGCAAATTTACTAACCCATCCTTCTACACCCTCTTCCAGGTCATTTATAAAAATGACAAACAGCCCCAAAACAGATCCTTGCGGTACACCACTAGTAACTGAACTCCAGGATGAACATTTGCCATCAACCACCACCCTCTGTCTTCTTTCAGCTAGCCAATTACTGATCCAAACCGCTAAATCACCTTCAATCCCATACTTCCGTATTTTCTGCAATAGCCTACCGTGGGGAACCTTATCAAACGCCTTACTGAAATCCATATACACCACATCAACCGCTTTACCCTCATCCACCTGTTTGGTCACCTTCTCAAAAAACTCAATAAGGTTTGTGAAGCATGATCTACCCTTCACAAAACCGTGTTGAGTATCGCTAATCAACTTGTTCTTTTCAAGATGATTATAAACCCTATCTCTTATAACCTTTTCCAACATTTTACCCACAACCGAAGTAAGGCTCACAGGTCTATAATTACCAGGGTGTCTCTACTCCCCTTCTTGAACAAGGGGACAACATTTTCTATCCTCCAGTCTTCCGGCACTATTCCTGTCGACAAAGACGACATAAAGATCAAGGACAAAGGCTCTGCAATCTACTCCCTGACTTCCCAGAGAATCCTAGGATAAATCCCATCTGGCCCAGGGGACTTATCTATTTTTACACTTTCCAATATTGCTAACACCTCCTCCTTGTGAACCTCAATCCCATCTAGCCTGGTCGACTGTACCTGAGTATTCTCCTCGACAACATTGTCTTTCTCCAGTGTAAACACTGATGAAAAATATCCATTTAACGCTTCCCCTATCTCCTCTGATTCCACACACAACTTTCCACTACTATCCTTGATTGGCCCTAATCTTACGCTAGTCATTCTTTTGTTCCTGATATACCTATAGAAAGCCTTAGGGTTTTCCTTGATCCTATCCGCCAACGACTTTTCGTGTCCTCTCCTCGCTCTTCTTAACTCTCCCTTTAGGTCCTTCCTGGCTAACTTGTAACTCTCAAGTGCCCTAACTGAGCCTTCATGTCTCATCCTAACATAAGTTTTCTTCTTCTTCTTGACAAGTGCTTCAACTTCCTTGGTAAACCACGGTTCCCTTGCTCAACAACTTCCTCCCTGCCTGACAGGTACATACTTATCAAGGACACGCAGTAGCTGTTCCTTAAAAAAGCTCCACATTTCGATTGTACCCATCCCCTGCAGTTTCCTTCCCCATCCTATACATCCTAAATCTTGCCAAATAGCATCATAATTGCCTTTCCCCCAGCTATAATTCTTGCCTTGCGGTATATACCTATCCCTGCCCATCGCTAAAGTAAACATAACCGAATTGTGATCACTATCACCAAAGTGCTCACCTACATCTAAATCTAACACCTGGCCGGATTCATTACCCAGTACCAAATCCAATGTGGCCTCGCCCCTTGTTGGCCTGTCTACATACTGTGTCAGGAAACCCTCCTGCACACACTGCACAAAAACTGACCCATCTATAGTACTCGAACTATAGTATTTCCAGTCAATATTTGGAAAGTTAAAGTCCCCCATAACAACTACCCTGTTACTCTCGCTCCTGTCGAGAATCATCTTTGCTATCCTTTCCTCTATATCTATGAAACTATTCGGAGGTCTATAGACAACTCCCAACAGGGTGACCTCTCCTCTCCTGTTCCTAACCTCGGCCCATGCTACCTCAGTAGACGAGTCCTCAAACGTCCTTTCTGCCGCCGTAATACTTTCCTTGATTAACAATGCCACACACCCCCTCTTTTACCATCTTCTCTGTTCGTACAGAAACATCTAAATCCTGGAACATGCAACAACTATTCCTGTCCCTGCTCTACCCATGTCTCCGAAATCGCCACAACATCGAGATCCCAGGTACCAACCCATGCTACAAGCTCACCCACCTTATTCCGGATGCTCCTGGCGTTGAAGTAGACACACTTCAAACCAGCATCTTGCTTGCCGGTGCCCTCTTTTGAACTTTTAACCCTATCCCTGACCTCACTACTCTCAACATCCTGTACACTGGGACTACAATTTAGGTTCCCATCCCCCTGCTGAATTAGTTTAAACCCCCCCCCCCCCCCGAAGAGCACTAGCAAATCTCCCCCCCAGGATATTGGTACCCCTCTGGTTTAAGTGAAGACCATCCTGTTTGTAGAGGTCCCACCTACCCCAGAATGAGCCCCAATTATCCAGGAAACCAAAACCCTCCCTCCTGCACCATCCCTGTAGCCACGTGTTCAACTCCTCTCTCTCCTTATTTCTCACTTTGCTAGCACGTGGCACGGGTAACAACCCAGAGATAACAACTCTGTTTGTTCTAGCTCTGAGCTTCCACCCTAGCTCCCTGACTTTCTGTCTCAAATCCCCATCTCTCTTCCTACCTATGTCGTTGGTACCTATGTGGACCACGACTTGGGGCTGCTCCCCCTCCCCCTTAAGGATACCAAAAACACGATCAGAGACATCACGAACCCTGGCACCTGGGAGGCAACACACCAACCGTGAATCTCTTTCGTTCCCACAGAACCTCCTGTCTGTTCCTCTAACAATGGAGTTCCCAATGATAAGTGCTCTGTTCCTCTTCTCCCTTCCCTTCTGAGCAACAGGGACAGACTCTGTGCTAGAGACCTGTGCCCCATTGCTTACCCCTGGTAAGTCGTCCCCACCAACAGTATCCGAAACGGTATATTTGTTATTGAGGGGAACGACCACAGGGGATCCCTGCACTGCCTGCCGGTTCCCGCTCCCTCCCCTGACGGTAACCCATCTACCTTCTTCTTTTACCTGAGGTGTGACTACCTCCCTATAACTCCTCTCAATAACCCCCTCTGCCTCCTGAATGATCCGAAGTTCATCCAGCTCCAGCTCCAGGTCCCTAAAGCGGTTCTCGAGGAGCTGGAGTTGGGTGCACTTCCCGCAGATGTAGTCAGCAGGTACACTCGAGGTGACCCTTTCCTCCCACATTCTGCAGGAGGAACATTCAACTGCCCTAGCCTCCATTCCCACTGAACTAACTTCCCAACTACTGAAAACGAAAAAACGATAAGGAATCGTTAAGCTTTCCAAAATGTCAGTTCTGACTGATCCCTCAGCGGGCGGCTGTGATCTACAGCAACCCTGATAGAACGGTTCAAAAACTGCTTTAACCTGGGGAGGAGCAGAACCAGGCTGCCGCTTGTGTTACGTACCTACACGATCTTCCCAGGAAACCGCCGGCCCCTTCAGCTGGTGAGCTAAGAGGTGATTGGCCTTCTCCCCGTATTCATGAAACATGCCCCTCGAGCATTGCACCTGGCCCACCGCTCTGTCTGTTGACAAGAGCTCGAATTGTGTCTGCAACCTTTTCCTACATGCCAACACTCTCAGGGTTGGGGCGACTGAGTGCTAGTGCCCCCCTCAAGAATGGAATCCACCAGGGCAGCACGGTGGCGCAGTGATCAGCACTGCTGCCTCAGATCGCCGAGGACCCGGGTTCGATCCAAGCCCCGGGTCACCATCCATGTGGACTTTGCACATTCTTCCCGTGTCTGCGTGGGTTTCACCCCCACAGCCCAAAAGGTGTGCAGGGTAGGTGGATTGGCCACGTTTAATTGCCCCTTAATTGGGACAAAATGAATTGGGTACTTTTAAAATTTATTTAGGAAAATAAATTGAATGCACCACCCTCTGCCCCCCCCCCCCCCCCCACCCCCCCCCTGCCCTCTCTGTCTTCACCCTGTGCACTTTGTAGGAAATAATCTCTGCCCCTGAGTACCACTTTAAGGGCTTCACACAGGGCAGAAGGTGAAATTGATTCACTTTATTACATTTTGTATAAAGCTCTGGCTACATCGGATGGAGTCAGAGATTTGGTCTTAACTTCCCAGCTCCAGGGTCCCGGGTTCGATTCCCGGCTTGGGTCACTGTCTGTGCGGAGTCTGCACGTTCTCCCCGTGTCTGCGTGGGTTTCCTCCGGGTGCTCCGGTTTCCTCCCACAAGTCCCGAAAGACGTGCTGCTGGGTGAATTGGACATTCTGAATTCTCCCTCTGTGTACCCGAACAGGCGCCAGAATGTGGCGACTAGGGACTTTTCACAGTAACTTCATTGCAGTGTTAATGTCAGCCTACTTGTGACAATAAAGATTATTATTAAGGTGCAGAACACACTCTAGTCTCCACCCAAACCCCTAAGGTGATGCAAATCCAGATTGGGGAGGGAGGCCGGTAGATTATTAATAAAATTGGTATTGTCCCAGTTTGGAGCATCGACATTAACCAGAACCGCCCGTCAGAGTCACTAACAATAACATATCTGCCATTGGGGTCGACCAAGATCTTTGCGGCAAAAAACTGAACCATTTTAAAAAGAAACATTGACGCACCCACTGCGCTTCTGTCAAATCCCGAATGACAGACCTGTCCCACCCACCCCTTCCACAGCCTTGCGTGGTCTCTGATCCGCAAACTAATCTTTTGTGAAAATACCACGTCGGAATTTATCTCCTAAGGTGAGAAAATACTCTCAATCTTTTCACTGGGCCATTCAACCCTCCAACGTTCCAGATGACCATACAAATCAAGGGCCTTGCACCCCCCCCCCCCCCACCTCTTGGGGGCCTCCAACACACCGCCCCACCCCCACCCCCATCCCGGAGTCAGCCTTTCCATCAAGAGCGATTACATGGAAAGGGAACCCCCCCCACCCAGCCCACCCGAGATGGCCGGTAAACCCACTAACAAAATTAAACAAAGAGAAATCTGCAGTCACCGAGAGCAAGCTACCCCCCCCCCCCCCCCCCTCGCCCTCGACCTCGCCTTCGGACACCATCCCACACCAATACGCATACAGATAGCAGCAAGGCAGACTCAAACAACTCAAATCTACTTCAATAAACCTAAACCTAAACAATAAAAGAACCCTAAATTGATTACCTAAAAAAAACTATCATAATGAGCTGCGGTCAACCCCTCAACACCGTTCCTGTTGGCTAACTCTTTGGTTAGCAGGGAGGCTCCCAACCAGAGTGAGGAAAAATGGTTGCAAACAACAAAATATTAAAACCCCATGAACCATTGCACTCCAACAGGGGAGCTATATATTTTCAGCACCAACAGAACAGAACTGGGTGGATTGGCCATGCCAAATTGCCCCTTAATTGGAAAAAATGAATTGGGTACTCTAAATTTATAAAAAATAAATGTGCACACACACACATACACATCCATGTATATACACGCAAACATCCCCACACCCCTTGCGCTCACACTCATTCTCATTTAGACCCACATACTCGCCATCTCTCTCCCCACCCCACCCCAACCACATCAGTGATAGGACTTTGAGCCACTGTTTTAGATGATGTGGGGCAGCTAGAATTATTTTGACCTCCGGCCTTAGTTAGTCTCAATGGAAGGTCAGTAGAAACCGTAGAGAAACAGTGGGGGTCAGATCTTAGGGATGTTTCCCACTCTGTAGAAATTCTATCCCACAGAGCAGCCCCTAAAAGAGCAGCTACTAATGGGATGGTGAACAGGGCAATGTGAAGCTGGAAGATTTCACCCCCAACCACTGCGATACCACCCTTGAACATCAGCACTTGTCCATCTCTGTCTTCACTCCGAAACTGCTACCCCTCTCGACCACTCCTCCAGTCACTGGCGATGTTGAAAGCTTGATTTAAATGTTGTTGTTCAGCCGAAGGGTTCAGTTAATTGCTTTATTTTGAAGCTTGGCAATGAACAGCCTGTTCTGATCACTGACACTCTCCTCTCCATTTTGAAAGGTCACACATGTACCTGAGAGCTCGGGCCAAACAGTTCTCCGAGTTAATCCGCAGCACAAGAGCGTTCCTAATTCCGGTTACCCAGCAACAGCTTTGCTTCCCCTGTTTACCTTTTAGTAAATGCAGTGGGAATGACTCAGATACGTGTTGCTTTACAGCAAGCACATGTTGACATCAGTGACTGGGGAACAATAATCCTGCCCAACGCATACACAGAGTCTCGCACTCAGCACCCTTCAAGGACGAAAAGCAAAGCCCCAAAAGCCCCATTAGCGAAGAAGATATCTCAGAGTATCTTCCATAGCTGTGATGATGCAGAGAAGGTGGGTAAGAGTTAAGGGAAGAAAAGGGACCAAAATATGGGGAGAGGATTGTCGGAGAGAAATTCAAAAGAAGGCAATTGGTATCTGATTAGGCTGCAAACGAGTGAAAAGCCTTATTGTGTCTTCATCGAATTCTATTGTTTTATGAATCCAGTCCTCACTGCCTTTCATCATTCACATTTACTAGAGTCGCAGCACGGTAGCATTGTGGATAGCACAATTGCTTCACAGCTCCAGGGTCCCAGGTTCGATTCCGGCTTGAGTCACTGTCTGTGCGGAGTCTGCACATCCTCCCCGTGTGTGCGTGGGTTTCCTCCGGGTGCTCCGGTTTCCTCCCACAGTCCAAAGATGTGCAGGTTGGGTGGATTGGCCATGATAAATTGCCCTTAGTGTCCAAAATTGCCCTGATGGGGTTGGGGTTACTGGGTTATGGGGATAGGGTGGAGGTGTTGACCTTGTGTGGGGTGCTCTTTCCAAAAGCCGGTGCAGACTCAATGGGCCGAATGGCCTCCTTCTGCACTGTAAATTCTATGGTAATCTATGATGACTGTATCATGGAAAATGATTCTAACTATGTTAACATAGGAGTTCATTTCAAATGTGTTGTGATGCCTCATGCGGCCCATCAGACGTCTGACCGCTGCCCTCGAGACATCTCCGATCCTGGGTGTTGATGCCGTCGTAAACGCCGGAGGCATCATCTGGACCCTAGGATCACCGTTCCTGCACCGCACAGGGGGTCAGAATGGCACTGGTGAGCCATGTAGCTGCTCCAGCTGCCGATACGGGTGCCGGCACGGGGTCCGCGGGTCCGCGTATGCGTGCCACGGCCAGTACGAGTTTGTGCATGCGCACCATGGCCGGTGCGAGTTCGCCCATGCGCGTGGATTGCCATCTCCGTGCCACTGGGATACTGGTGGTATCGCAGTGGCCCCGATGCAACATGGCGGAATCCTACAGGGGCCCCACGCGGAGGAACATAGGCCCCCATCGGGATCAGCCCGCCCACCGATCGGTAGGCCCCGATCATGGGCCAGGCCACTGTGGAAGCCCCCCTGGAGTCAGATCCCCCACCCCGCCCCCCGCAGGCTGCCTCCCGCAGCATGAACAGCGAGGTCCCGCTGGGTAGGAACACATGAGAACGACAACTGCGGGACTCGGCCAAACCTGGCGGGCACTCGGCCCATCGGGTGGGGAGAATCGCCGGGGAGGCCGCATTGAGCGGCCCTCAACCAGCGCCGTACTTACCGTGCCGTCGCCATTGGTTCCAATTCTCCGGTCGCCTGGGAGTCGGCAGACTGACGTTGGAGCGGCGTCCCGTGATTTGTGCCCACCCCGGCGATTCTCCGACCCGGCATGGGGTCGGAGAATCCCGTCCCTTGTTCACGATTTCCCATATCAGAAAGTTAAAAATAAATAAATTTAGAGTGCTCAATTCATTTTTTCCAATTAAGGGGCAATTTAGCGTGGCCAATCCACCTACACTGCACATCTTTGGGTTGTGGGGGCGAAACCCACACAAACACGGGGAGAACGTGCAAACTCCACACGGGCAGTGAACCGGGGCCGGGATCGAACCTGGGACCTCAGCGCCGTGAGTCAGCAGTGCTAACCACTACGTCACTGTGCTGCCCTCAAAATCGAAAGTTCATGAGATTAACAGTGAACTTGAGATGAAACTAAAATAACAGAAAAGTAACAATACTAGCAGTCACATAGAGGAATAATGAGATCTGATTTGCCCAGTAACAAGATTAGCAGGCGTCTGGAGGCATTGAGGTGCGAATGGCCATATCAGAAACATTGTTCACCAGAGATCATTGGGGCTATACAAATGAGAACTTCTAAAGGCAAGGGATTTGAGTGAGGTAGACAGCAGAATCCACAGGGGGAACATCAAAGATATTGAGCAGTATAACTGCTAGCCCCCTCATTGGGATACAGGCTAATTCTCCATCCAATGGCCAGACAGGAAAGTGCCAGCAGCAATCCAAGCCACAGACGCCTGTTCGAGCTAAGATTTAGAGACACGGCAGATTTCAGACATTCTTGCCTGAAGGACGCAGTTTCGTGCCTTTGTTAAACCAGGAAGAGACTGTTTCCCAGATTTGGTCATCTAAGCCAGTCATTTTCAAACCCAGGGTCCCGGGCCCTGGGTGGGTCACGGGTGGGTGTCAGAAGAGTCGCGGACCATGCACTACGGTGTTCCCCATTGCGCAAAGTAGTGGCCCCCTCAGCAGTGTGCAAGCCCAGAGCCCAGCGAGGAAAAACAGCCACTCCTGAAGTCCACGTGCTGACCCAGAACTAGATGATTTATTTTTAAATCCCTGGAGCCTTCCTGCTTAGCGCGACAACAGAGAACAGGTCATGCAACCCATAAGCTGACACCACAAGTTCTGGGCACAATGCAAGATGATACTTTGAATGCGAACCTTGCATCTTTGCCTACATATGTTTTTGTGGAACCCACTTCTTCACTCGCCTGAAGGAGCAGTGCTCCGAAAGCTGGTGATTCGAAACAAACCTGTTGGACTTTAACCTGGTGTTGTAAGACTTCTTACTCTGCTCACCCCAGTCCAACGCCGGCATCTCCACATCGTGGAATAAAGTGACAACATGTAATTTAAAATAAGGAGACTGGGAATATGGCTCTTTCTCTAGCCCAGGGCTATTCCAAAGCAGACAACTTAGCAAAGTTGAAAAGTGTACCTAAAGCTAAATTGATGGAATTGACCGATAAATTGGAATTAGGATCATCTACAGGATCTACGATAACTAAAGTAATTGAAAGCGTAGCAACCCATTTAAATATACAAGCGGTGTCAGACAGACCCAGCACTTTGAGAAGTGGGGAAACTGAATTGGCCAAAATCCAATTATAAAGAGAAATAGAAATGAAGGAATTAGAAATGCGAGAAAGAGAGAGATTTCCAAAGAGGACTGGAAATGCAGAAATTGCCGATGGCAGACAGAGAAAGAGAGAGAGAGAGAGAACATTAAATGAAAATGCACCAAATTGTAGCTGGAACAACAGAGCTGGATGAGGAAGAAAGTGGTTCTGGACATGAACTTAGTGGGTAGACGTTTAGATTTGTACAGGCACTTCCAAAATTTGGTGAAAGAGACGTTGAGGCATTTTTTAACGCCTTTGAGAAAATAGCTAAACAGATTAAATATTCACAAGACTTTTGGATATTGGTGTCACAAAATGAATTTGTAGTGATGCCTGCACCTTTGTCTGGGGTTAGGGCTGGGGAACATGAGACGGTAAAAAGAGCTAAACTGAGTTTTCATCAGTTAGTATTGGAGGCTTACAGACAAAAGTTCAGAAATATAAGGAAACATTCTGGACAGATGTATCTTGAATTTGAAAGGGTTAAGCAAAGTAATTTTGATAGGTGAATGAGAGCATTAATAATAGCAGAAACTTATGAGAAATAATTGTGTTGGAAGAATTTAAAGATTCGTTATCTACGATGATAAGGACTCATGTGGAGGAACAAAGAGCTAAAAGTGTGCAAGATATGCAGCTGAGCTCTGCTGATGATTATGAGTTAGCTCAAAGGTCAAAGCCATTCTTTCATCACTCATTTAAGTCTGAGAAAGATAGAAAATGGGAAGGTGTGAGAAAGAACAGTCAAACAAGAGGGGGAGTGGTTGAAAATTTCAAGCAGACTTATTAAAACAAAGAACAAAGAAAATTACAGCACAGGAACAGGCCCTTCGGCCCTCCCAACCTGCGCCGATCCAGATCCTTTATCTAAACCTGTCGCCTATATTCCAAGGATCTACTTCCCTCTGTTCCCCGCCCGTTCATATATCTGTCTAGATGCTTCTTAAATGATGCTATCTTGCCCGCCTCTACCACCTCCACTGGCAAAGCGTTCCAGGCACCCACCACCCTCTGCGTAAAAAAACTTCCCACGCACATCTCCCTTTAACTTTCCCCCTCTCACCTTGAAATCGTGACCCCTTGTAATTGACACCCCACGCTTGGAAAAAGCTTGTTGCTATCCACCCTGTCCATACCTCTCATAATTTAGTAGACCTCAATCAGGTTCCCCCCTCAATCTCCGTCTTTCCAATGAAAACAATCCTAATCTACTCAACCTTTCTTCATAGCTAGCACCCTCCATACCAGGCAACATCCTGGTGAACCTCCTCTGCACCCTCTCCAAAGCATCCACATCCTTCTGGTAATGTGGCGACCAGAACTGCACGCAGTATTCCAAATGTGGCCGAACCAAAGTCCTATACAACTGTAACATGACCTGCCGACTCTTGTACTCAATACCCCGTCCGATGAAGGCAAGCATGCTGTATGCCTTCTTGACCACTCTATCGACCTGCGTTGCCACCTTCAGGGTACAATGGACCTGAACACCCAGATCTCTGTACATCAATTTTCCCCAGGAAATCTCAAAATAGAACAGCTAGTGCTGAGGGGATAAGAGATATGAGGAAAATTAGATGCTTTCATTGCAATAAGCTGGGTCACACCAATTCAGTGTACTGGGGATTAGACAGAAAACCAGTTGGGGTTACAAATCTTAAAATGGGAAATAGAGGAGAACGAGAGGAGAGAATAGGAGAAGCAAGTAGGACTTATACACAGAGGTAAGGAGAAAACAATAGGAAGGAAAATTCATGCATATATGGTAAGGGGCAGACTGACCAGCAGGTGGCTGATGTGTTTAAGGATTTTGAGTGAGAAGGTCAAATATTTCCATGTGAACAGACGAGAATGGGGAAAGATATTAAAATCTTAAAAGATCAGAGGGTTAGATAGGGTGGACAGCGAGAGCCTTCTCCCGCGGATGGAGGTGGCTAGCACGAGGGGACATAGCCTTAAATTGAGGGGTAATAGATATAGGACAGAGGTCAGAGGTGGGTTTTTTACGCAAAGAGTGGTGAGGCCGTGGAATGCCCTACCTGCAACAGTAGTGAACATTGAGGGCATTTAAAAGTTTATTGGATAAGCATATGGATGATAAGGGCATAGTGTAGGTTAGATGGCCTTTAGTTTTTTTCCATGTCGGTGCAACATCGAGGGCCGAAGGGCCTGTACTGCGCTGTATCGTTCTATGTTCTGTGTTCTATGTTCTATACATGCATGGGTTAATCCCTAATGCTGTGGGATATTGATATTGGTTGCATAGAGGGAATATTGAAGGAAGAGGTTCTGAGCTGCAGCATTCATGGCAAAACATGAAACATTTCTTTGGTAAAAATAAACTTAAGGAGTAGGTTGAAGACGTGGGTGTAGAAATAGTCAAAACATTGCCCATTGCAGTGATTCACTTCATCCTAGGGAATGATATAGCAGGATCACGGATAGTAGTGATGCATACTGTGGTCGAACAGCCAGTAGAAAGAAATTGCAATTAGACCCTCCAGGGGTTTTTCCTGATTATGCAGTGATGAGATCACAGGTCCATCAGGTAAGACAAGGCAAGGGAGAGTTGCGAGCAGATCAGACAAGTAAGATCAGGTGACCTGATCCGATCTTTAGCAAGTTAAATGAAGGTGAAACAGGCAAAGGGAAAGAAACAAATGTGTTTAATTCAAAGAAACTGGTAGAATTACAACAGGGTGATTACAATTTAAAACAAACCTATCAGATAGCACAGCAGGGAATGAAAGCGATGGCTGATAGGAAAACTCAGATCGGTAGTTTTGTGGTTCGGGAATCAGACACCAGGAGGTCTCAATAATAATGAAACAGGAAGAAGAAAGGTTAAATTATTATTTTTTATTTTTAAAAATAAATTTAGAGTACCCAATTAATTTTTTCCAATTAAGGGACAATTTAGCGCGGCCAATCCACCTACCCTGCACATCTTTAGGTTGTGGGGGCAAAACCACGCAGACACGGGAAGAATGTGCAAACTCCACACGGACAGTGACCCAGAGCCGGGATCGAACCTGGGACCTCAGCGCTGTGAGGCAGCAGTGCTAACCACTGCGCCACCGTGCTGCCCCCAACCTTCTTATTTGACCTTATCCCGAGTTTGCTGTGGGGCTATTAATAGAGAATTGGTTTACTCCAAAACTGAAGGACTGGGGAATGTACACCACCAGGGGGAAAATAAAAAATCAAAAATACCTTTCCGTTTGGTGAGGAGTGGAGAAATTGATCCGAATTAAAACCCTCTGCTGCCCGTAACAGCATCAAAAGGTTAATGAGTGTCCCAATTAAGGAGCAATTTAGCATGGCCAACCTTCACATTGTGAGGATGAGACCCATGCAGGCAAGGGGGAGAACGTGCAAGCTTCACACGGGAAGGAAAGAGATTTAATGATAGCATTCCAGGGCTCAGGAGCTCAGCTTGGCCAGAGATGGTCTAGCGCCTAAAATCAGGGACTTGCGAGAGGCCAGAATTGGAAGAGGTCGGGGATCTCAGGGGGTGGTTGGGACTGCCCCAGGATCACAGAGACGGGGAGGGGATGAGGCCACGGAGCAATTTGAAAACAAGGGCTCGAGAATTTGAAAATTGTCACGCTGTCCCTGGACAGAGAGCGAACGTAGATCAGTGAGCACGAGGGTAATGAGCAGAACTGTTTCAGACAGACCCAAGTTTTCAGAGGGTGCAAGGTGGACATCAAAGGGTTAAAATAGTCAGATCTGGAAGTGGCTGAGGGGGATGATCACGTGATCGGTTATTTCCACGAATCAGTGACGGGGTAATGAGCAGAAACAGAATCCTTGTGAAAAGAATTGCAAGTGAGTAAAACAAAGAGAAACCTCTGCGCAGCAAGTGGTTAAAACAATCAATTCTCAGCTGCAAACCTGATACATAATCGATAAAGATCTTTCAGAAGTAAGTTGCTAGAAAAAGAGAGCGATTAAAGGATGTGGGGAGGGAACCAGAGACTGGGACTGACCTAGGGGTGGCAAAGTGGCACAGTGGTTAGCACTGCAGCCTCACAGCGCCAGCGACGCGGGTTTGATTACAGCCTCGGGTGACTGTGCCGAGTTTCCAGGTTCTCCCCGTGTCTGTGTGGGTTTTCTCCCACAGTCCAAAGGTGTGCCGGTTAGGTGGGTTGGCCGTGATAAATTAACCCTCGATGTCCAAAGATGTGCAGTTTGGGTGGGGTTGTGGGTATGGGGAAGGGGAGAGGGCCTCAGCGGTGCTCTTGCGGAAGGTGGGTGCAGACTCGATGGGCCGAATGGCCTCCTTCTTGCTCTGTAGGGATTCTGTGGATAGGTAGCACACACAGATAAAGACACTGGCATCGCATTGATTGACCAGATTGTGCCCCGTCACTGTATCGTCTATCTACAATATGCCTGCTGCGGGATTTAACCTGAACTTCAACTGTGTTCTTATCATACTCACTGCCGCCACAAGGTGGCATTTGGAAATGCACAAGGCAACTGGAATCTTTGCAGAGACACCGTCGAAGGGACAAAGCAGCAAGGTCAACGTGTGTGGGTTTATAGGGGTTTGTAATCAGGAACCACATTCAGCTCAATAAGGACTCTTGCAGCTCCCGAATCTGGTCCATTGAACCCATTCTGATGGTAGTGAAATGGCTTGTTTTGTTCTTTTAAACTTTTTGTAAAATTGTACTTGTGTGATAATATTCACAACTTCTTTGTAGAAACCTGTAAAATATTGTTAAAATGTGTGTCCGTCGTGTTATTATTATTATTGGCCTCTCAGCCTTCTGGATCTGAAGATAATTTTGCTTTTGCCAAGTTCGAAATGGCTCTTGTTATTAAACTGGCTGAGCCATTAAAGAGGCAGAAACCTTTGATCTCAGAGATCATGGGGTCAGGGGCTGTATGAACACAGAATTTTACATTTCTGTAGCGCCTTTTATAACCTCAGGACATCCCAAAGCGCTGCACAGCCAATGAGGTGCAGGCACTGTTGTATCATGGGAATATACCCTGTTGTTTCTTCACGTTAATCGCCCATACATGCTGGAAGGAGGTGGCCTTATATTCCCATCCACAGCCCGCCCTGTGAGGTTTCAGTGTTATGGGGAGGAGCCGGTCATGTTTTCTCTCGTAAAAGGAAAAGCGAGGGAATTCTAGGATGTCTTGTGGCGCAGTGGGGTCAACGTCACTGTCTCTGAGCCGGATGCTCCGGGTTCAACTCCCACCCCAGGACTTGACGGCCAAGGAAGGTGCGTTCGCAATGGGGCCAAACAGCTTCAATGTCCACCTGCAAAACCTTAGGCGGTGCAATGGGTTAGCACTGCTGCCTCACGATGCTGAGGACCCGGGTTCGAATCCCGGCCCCGGGTCACTGTCCGTGTGGAGTTTGCACATTCTCCCCGTGTCTGCGTGGGTCTCACCCCCACAACCCAAAGATGTGCAGGTTAAGTGGATTGGCCACGCTAATTTGCCTCTGAATTGGAAAAAAAAGAATTGGGTACTCTAAATTTATTGTTGGATGTCTCAGTCTGTGCCTGTTCATTGTGGGGGGTCCAGTTATTGATTTCTGGCGAATGCTATTGGATATTGAAGCTCTTTGTTTGCCAACCTATGTGTGGTGAAGCACATCCTGACAGCGGACAACCTTCGCTGTGGAATGCTCCGGCTGCTGGGTATGCAGCCCTGCCATTCTGCGTTCAGCTCTCTACTATCCCACATCTAGTTGATTCATTGAATCATAGAATTTACAGTGCAGAAGGAGGCCATTAGGCCCATTGAGTCTGCACCGGCCCTTGGAAAGAGCACCTTTCTTAAGCCCACGCCTCCACACCCTATCTCCGTAACCCAGTAACCCCACCTAACCTTTTGGACACTAAGGGGCAATTTAGCGCGGCCAATCCACCTAAACTGCACATCTTTGGACCGTAGGAGGAAACCAGAGCACCCGGGGGAAATTCACACAGACAAGGGGAGAACGTGCAGACTTCACACAGCAAAGCTCTTGGACAAGTCTTGAGCTTCAGAAAGGTGCCAGTGTTTTGCTTTGTTATCGAGGGGTGCGTCTATGTTTTTTCAAGTTATTTTTCTCTTTGAATGCCAATCTGTTTCTTCCTTTCAGTGACTATCACGGCGCTGTATAGACATGTGACGGAGTGTGTATCAGGCGATATCAGGCCCACCTCCTGGATATAACGTTCCTCCGCATGATCTGTGACAATCGGCCTCGCTGCCAAGCTATGGAGATGAATCTAATTATTCAACAGGAGCTGTCAAGGATGCAGAAGGCTGTCAGCACAACGGCTGAGAAATGTCACCTTTCTTCAGGGTGATTTGGAGCAATGTTAATGTATTGTTTTCGGTGGGTTTGCATTAGCTCCTTCTGCTGAGGTGTGTGCTTACGTGAGTGTGGACATGACTCAAAGGATAAATAAGGCATAACTGTTGACTCCTGGAGCTGCTGTTCCTGAGGAATGGAAGAGGATCTTGCTGAACAGAAAGTGGCCCCCTCGAGGGATGTTACTGGAGCAGCGTTTGCTGTCTAACTGCTGCCTCCGCTAATCCCATTTCTCTGAAATAGTTTGAAGCCTGCTCCTCGCCGTCTCGATATCTATTTCTGGGGATTGGCTGTTGACCAAGATCTGTTGTAAATCCACTGACTCCAACAACGACCTTCATTACACATCCTCTTACCATGAGCGGGATTCTCCGTTTGCTGAACGGCGAAATTGTAATCGCCGATCGGGCAGAGAATGGGCTCCGATGGCGAAATCGGGTCTAGCACCGTTTTGGCGTCGGTCAGCCATACTCCTCCCCCCTCAGAAATGGCGTCATTGCGATGTGCGCCCTTGCACCGCCGTTGGTGCATCACCAGCCGGGCCCAGCCGCGATGGTCCGCCCCTGATTTGCCGAATTCCCGACGGCATGGGTGCTCACACAGATCGTGAATCCGGCGTGGCGGCTGCGGACTCTGCCCAGTGCTGCCACGTTCGGCTGGGCTCCGTGCCGCTGGCTGGGGGCGGGGGCTTCGGGGGGGGGCAGGTAGGACTGGTGAGGGTGGCCAGGTGGTGCGCTGTGGGGTCGCGGATGGTGGGTCGGGCCCACGCATGTCCGGCGCCGTGTTGTACGGCTGCAGATCATCAGCCGTGTACATGCGCGGATCGGGACCCGGCCATTCTTCGGCTGTTTTCGGTGCAGGAGGTGGGAGTTTTGGTTGGCACTGGTGCAAACCCCTCATCACTACCAGAATTGGTGAGGAGTACGCGCTGATTATTTTCGTGGAAACCTCCCGCGGGTTGTCCATTTGAGCCAGCACTTAGCCGCAGAAACGGATAACCCAGACCCAGGATTCTGGGTGGGATTAGGGCCCCTCCCTATTCTATGGGATGTACCCATCCCATTTCCAAGCTGCCCATTTCTGCTCTCACTCCTCCCTTCCCCCCCTCACAATCCAGCAAGGGGACCTTCTACCCCAACACCCTTTACGTTCAAATGAAACATATTTTGTCATTTCTATCACCTCCAAGTGACTCCACCACTGAACAAACCTTCCCCTCGACTCATCTCCACTCCTCAATCGCCCTCAAAGTGCTCTCCCCTTCCTATGCTGACACGGGAGTGTCATGTCTGCCCTTTGATCTGATTCCTCACTGTCCGAGGCCCAGAGCTTTGTTTCTGGTTTGAACTGTGACTTACTCGTTTAAGTCTCAATTTAGCACACTGCAGTCGCCACTTGTGACATGGTCTCCTTGCCATTGGGGAGGCCAATCACAGACTGGGTGTCTGCTTTGCTGAACTCCTCCGTTCAGTCTGTAAGCAGGACCCTGAGTTTCCAGCCACTTCTCCTGTTAATTCTCCACTTCAGCCGCATTTTGTCCTGACTGTTCTGTCATCTGCATGGTTCCAATAAATCTCAACGTGAGCTCCACTCTGACTGTTTGTTCAAAGAACAAAGAACGAGGAAGAGTACAGCACAGGAACAGGCCCTTCGGCCCTCCAAACCTGCGCCGACCATGCTGCCCGTCTAAACTAAAATCTGCTACACTTCCGGGGTCCGTATCCCTCTATTGCCATCCTATTCATGTATTTGTCAAGACGCCCCTTAAACATCACTATCGTCCCTGCTTCCACCACCTCCTCCGGCAGCGAGTTCCAGGCACCCACTACCCTCTGGGTAAAAAAACCTGCCTCGTACATCTCCTCTAAACCTTGCCCCTCGCACCTTAAACCTATGCCCCCTAGTAATTGACCCCTCTACCCTGGGAAAAAGTCTTTGACTATCCAGTCTCTGACTTTCGTTTCTTGATTTGGCTCACTATCACTCCATTCTGCCGTACACCATCATCCCTTTAGTATTTAACCTTTCCGACTCTCCCGTTCCATCACCTCTTTCCCTGCCTCTGAATCTGCTTAAAAACTGTTACGTCTCTGACATCTTTAAGTTTGAAAAGTCAGAGGTGGAGACCTCTGCTAACCCTGTTTCTATCTCCTCAGATGCTGCCTGTGCATTTCTGCCATTTTCTGTATTTGAGATTTTCAGCCTCTTCACTGTTCTGATTCTGTGTTTTATTTTGTGTAATGGTTATTGGCTGCAAGAGAGTAAAGCAGAAGGGCTCTCTATCAGCCTCCCCAATGGTTCACTGTTTTTCTCTATCTATATCAACTGGGGATGGGCAACATATGCTGGCCTAGCCAGTCACACCCAAGTCCAATGGCATTGTTTTTATATCAGCGACTTAGACTTAGACGTGGCACAATTTGAGGATGTGTGGATGAAACAACAGTTTTTCGGAGAGTGACGAGGATCATGATTGGCTGGTGGAACAGGTTGACTGATGGCAGATGGAGGTTAATGCAGAGAAGTGGGTGGCACGGTGGCACAGTGGTTAGCACTGCGGCCTCACGACGCCAAGGATCCGGGTTCAATTCCGGCTTTGGGTGACTGTCTGTGTGGAGTTTGCACGTTCTCCCCGTGTCTGTGTGGGTTTCCCCCAGGTGCTCCAAGATGTGCAGGTTTGGTGGATTGGCCGTGCTAAATTGCCCCTTAGTGTCCAAAGATGTGCAGGTTGGGTGGAGTTATGGAGGTCGTGCGAGGCAGTGGACCAAGATAGAGGGCGCTTTCTGAGGGTCGGTGCAGACACACTCGGCTGAATGGCCTCCTTCCGTAGTGTAGAGATTATATGGATTCCATGGACGTGTGAAGTGAGACATTTCAGTCGGAAGAAGGAGAAACTTAAATAAAGGATACAATTCTAAATGGAGTGCAGGAGCAGAGAAACCTGAACGCAAATACACACTGTGAGTCCTTCCTGATCATTCCCTTATTTCCCCTTTCCTTACTTATTTTGTCATTATTATTTTGATCCATGGATGCTTAATGGACATGTATCTAGATTATCTTGCAGCACAGAGAATGAGGAATTCAAAAAGTTGCAACATGGTGCTAGTTTACAAGCAGCAGAACAGAGACTCTATTTAAAAAAATTTTTTTTAATTCAGATTTTCACAAAATATCAATAACACAAAATACTAAGAACAGAAAGAACAAACCCCCCCCCCCACCCCCCCCCCCCATCCCCCATGTATACAAAAAAGAATAAATAAATTAACGCCCGTCATTAGCAAAGAACATATATACACGTCCCTTCAGCCCAAAACAAAGAGACGCCTCCTGAAAAACCCCTGCACTGATCCCCTTAGGGCAAATTTCACCCTCTCCAATTTAAGAAACCCCGCCATATCGCTGACCCAGGCCTCCACGCTTGGGGGCCTTGCATCCTTCCACTGAAGAAGAATCCTCCGCCGGGCTACTAGGGACGCAAAGGCCAGAATGCCGGCCTCTTTCGCCTCCTGCGCTCCCGGCTCCTCCGCAACCCCAAATATTGCGAGACCCCAGCCCGGTTTGACCCTGGATCCCACCACCCTCGACACCGTCCTTGCTACCCCCTTACAAAACTCCCCCAGCGCTGGGCATGCCCAGAACATATGGGTATGGTTTGCTGGGCTCCCTGAGCACCTAATACACCTGTCCTTGCTCCCAAAAAACCAGCTCATCCTTGTCCCGGTTCCCCCGTATCGGGGACCCCATCGAGGCACCCACCTCCCCCCTGTGCCTTCTCCATTGCCCCCAAATTTTGAGGGTAGCCGCCACCACCGGGCTCGTGGTATACCTCGTTGGAGGGAGCGGCAGCGGCGCCGTTACCAGTGCCTCCAGACTCGTGCCCACACAGGACGCCATCTCCATCCTCTTCCATGCTGCCCCTTCCCCGTCCATTACCCACTTACGCACCATCGCTGCATTGGCAGCCCAATAATACCCACAGAGGTTGGGCAGCGCCAGCCCCCCCTCATCCCTGCCCTGCTCCAAGAACACCCTTCTCACCCTTGGGGTCCCGTGCGCCCACACAAACCCCGTAATGCTCCTGTTAACCTGCCTGGAAAAGGCCTTCGGGATAAGGATGGGGAGGCACTGGAACAGGAACAGGAATCTCGGGAGCACCGTCATCTTGACTGATTGCATCCTGCCCGCCAGCGACAGCGGCAACATGTCCCATCTCTTGAACTCCTCCTCCATTTGCTCCACCAGCCTTGTAAGGTTAAGTTTATGCAAGACCCCCCAGCTCCTGGCCACCTGGACCCCCAGGTACCTGAAGCTCCTCTCCGCCCTTTGGGAGCCTACCAATCCCCCCCCTCCTGGTCCCCCGGGTGCACAACAAACAGCTTGCTCTTCCCCAAGTTGAGCTTGTACCCTGAGAAATCTCCAAATTCCCTGAGAATCCTCATCACCTCCGGCATTCCCCCCACCGGGTCTGCCACATATAACAATAAGTCATCCGCACAGAGCGACACTCGGTGTTCCTCCCCACCCCGCACCAGCCCCCTCCAGTTCCTTGACTCCCTCAGCGCCATGGCCAGGGGTTCAATTGCCAGCGCAAAAAGCAGGGGGGACAAGGGACACCCCTGCCTCGTCCCTCGGTATAACCGAAAATACTCCGACCTCCTCCTATTCGTGGCCACGCTCGCCATCGGGGCCTCATACAACAGCCTCACCCAACTGACAAACCCCTCCCCAAACCCAAACCTTTCCAGCACCTCCCACAAGTACCCCCACTCAACCCTATCGAAGGCCTTCTCCGCGTCCAACACCACCACTATCTCCCCTTCTACCGCCGGCATCATTATAACATTCAGGAGCCTCCGTATGTTAGTGTTCAGCTGCCTCCCCTTCATGAACCCCGTTTGATCCTCGTAGATAACCTGCGGCACACAATCCTCTATCCTCGTGGCTAAAATCTTCGCCAACAGCTTGGCGTCTACATTTAAGAGTGAGATCGGCCTGTATGACCCACACTGCAGGGGATCCTTGTCCCGCTTAAGGATCAAGGAAACCAGCGCCTGAGACATCGTCGGAGGCAGAGCCCCCCCCTTCCCTTGCCTCGTTGAAGGTCCTAACCAACAGGGGGCCCACCAGGTCTGCATACATCTTATAAAATTTGACCAGGAACCCATCCGGCCCCGGCGCCTTCCCCAACTGCATGCTCCATATCCCTTTGACCAGCTCCTCCAGCTCAACCAGCGCCCCCAGTCTCTCCACCTGTCCCTCCTCCAACCTCGGGAATCTCAGCCGACCCAAAAAGCGCCCCATTCCCCCCCTCCTCCGCTGGGGGTTCGGACCGATACAGTTCCTCATAAAAGTCCCCTTCGCACCACATTTCCTCCCCTACCCTTAACTCCACCAATCTCCCTGGCCGCATCCTGTTTGCGGAGCTGGTGCGCCAGCATCCTGCTCGCCTTCTCCCCATATTCATACATCGCTCCCTGGGCCTTCCTCCACTGAGCTTCAGCCTTTCTGGTGGTCAACAAGTCGAGCTCAGCCTGGAGACTACGCAGCTCCTTCAGCAATCCCTCCTCCGGAGCCTCCGCGTATCTCCTGTCCACCCTCACCAACTCCCCCACCAGCCTCTCTCTCTGCTCTCTCCTCTCCCTGTGGGCCCGAATGGAGATCAACTTCCTCCTAACCACCGCCTTCAGCGCCTCCCAGACCGTCCCCACTCGGACCTCCCCGTTATCATTGGCCTCCAGGTATCTCTCGATACATCCTCGAACCCGCCCGCCCACCTCCTCGTCTGCCAGCAGCCCCACCTCCAAGCGCCAAAGCAGGCGCTGGTCTCTCTCCTCCCCCAGCTCGAGGCCCACCCAGTGCGGGGCATGATCAGAAATGGCTATCACCGAATACTCAGCATCCTCCACCCTCTCAATCAGCGCCCTACTCATAATGAAAAAATCAATCCGGGAATAGGCCTTATGCACATGGGAGAAGTATGAAAATTCCCTGGCCCTCGGCCTCGCAAACCTCCATGGATCCACCCCTCCCATCTGGTCCATAAAACCCCCTCAACACCTTAGCCGCCGCAGGCCTCCTACCCGTCCTGGATCTGGATCGATCCAGTGGCGGATCCAGCACCGTGTTGAAATCCCCCCCCCCCCATTATCAGGCCCCCCACCTCCAAATCTGGAATCCGGCCCAACATGCGCCGCATGAAACCCACATCATCCCAATTCGGGGCGTATACATTGACCAGCACCACCCGCTCCCCTTGCAGCTTGCCGCTTACCATCATGTACCTCCCGCCGCTGTCTGCCACCACATTCGACACCTCAAACGACACCCTCTTCCCCACCAGGATCGCCACCCTCCGATTTTTTGCATCCAGCCCCGAATGAAACACTTGGCCTACCCATCCCTTCCTCAATCTAACCTGATCCGCCACCTTCAGGTGCATCTCTTGAAGCATAGCCACATCCGCCTTCAGCCCCTTCAGGTGCGCGAACACGCGGGCCCATTTCACCGGCCCATTCAGTCCCTTCATATTCCAGGTTATCAGCCGGATCAGGGGGCTACCTGCCCCCCTCCCCCATCGACTAGTCCGCCATGTACCCGCGCCCCCCGCTCAGCCCGTTCCCCACGGCGGCAGACCCACATCCCGACCCCCTCTACATGCTCCAGCTCCATCTCAGCCATTCCAGCAGCAACTCGGTACCCCCCCTATTTCACCCCCAAGCCTCCCCCCCCCCCCCCCCCCCCAAGCTAGGGCCCCCCCCTAGCTGCGTAACCCCTTCCATTGTACTTCCATAAGTCAGCCGACTCCTGCTGACCCCGGCTGCTCCCGCCACCCCAATGACCCTCCCCAGTTCAACACAACCACCGCGCCCCCCCCCCAACAATGCCGGCCCTGCCCACTGCTCCTTCAGCGCGGGAGAAAAGCCCGCGCTTCCATCGCGAGCCCCGCCCCTGACCCAACACGCGGGAAAAGACGGGCACATGACCCAACAGGACCGCGAACCACTCCCAAACTCTCAACCAGAGAGAAAAAAAAACAGATATGACAAAACGCCCAAGTAAACAGATAACAGTGCCCAAAAAGCGAAAAAGCAGAACAGCAAAAAGACATCATCAAATAGAACCGATAAAAGCGAAAGGATACCAAGGAGGACAAAGCCTCCGGCTGTGTACACCGTTCCCCAGCCTCCAGTCCTCAGTTTAAGTCCAGCTTCTCTGCCTGGACGAAAGCCCATGCCTCCTCCGGAGAGTCAATGTAAAGCTGGCGGTCCTTACAAGTGACCCAGAGGCGTGCCGGCTGTAACAGGCCAAACTTGACCCCCTTCTTGTGGAGCACTGCCTTTGTCTGATTAAAACCAGCTCTCCTCTTTGCCACCTCTGCACTCCAGTCCTGGTAGACCCTGATCTCCGCATTCTCCCACTTACTACTCCTCTCCTTCTTCGCCTAATACAGCACACACTCACGGTCGACGAAGCGGTGAAAACGGACCAGCACCGCCCGAGGCGGCTCGTTTAGCCTGGGTTTCCTCAGCAGCACCCAATGGGCACCCTCCAGCTCCGAGGGTCCCTGGAACGACCCCAGCGAGTTCAGCATCATAGACACATAGGCCCCCAAATCTGAATCTTCCAGCCCCTCTGGGAGGCCTAGAATCCGCAGGTTCTTCCGACGGGCGCGGTTCTCCATCTCCTCCATCCTCGCTGACCACTTCTTGTGGAGCGCCTCGCGCGACTCCACCTTGAGTTCGTCCTCGCTCTCCGAGGCCCTTTGCCGAAGCTCTCGGATCTCCGTACCCTGAGCCGTCTGGGTCGCCATGAGCTTGTCCAGGGAGGCCTTAAGCAGTTCCAGGATCACCGCAACCGGAAGTCGAACAGAGACTCTATTGAGAGGCGACCTGTCAGAGGCCTACAAGATTATGAATGGTATGGGCAGGGTGGATAGTCAGGTGCTCTTTCCTAGGGTAGGAAAGGACCAGGGGACAAAGAGCGTGGGAAAAAGTTTAGAACTGATTTGCGAGGCAAGTTTTTTACACAGAGGGTGGTAAATATATGGAACGCGCTGCCTGGTGAGGTGGTGAGAGCAGGTACGTTGCAATGTGTTTAAAGACAACTATGTGAAACAAAGACTCGTTATCCTTTTACTTATTATTTTCATCCCTCTTCTCCCTTCTGTGTTTGCCTGTCTTGTGTGTGTGTGTGTGTGTGTGTGTGTGTAGAGAGTGTGTCAAATTTAAGTCGGGGTTAGGAATGATATAATAGTTAAACTGTTCTATTTTCAGTGCGGGACTTCACACAGGCAGGTTTCAACCTTCCCGCTCCTACCACCAAAGAGGATGCAGGACAGGATAGTTTCCAGAGGGTGGGTGGGAGAAGGGAAGGTCTATGACATTTACAAGGAACTTATGGGGTCAGAGGAGATGCAGACTGGGGAGCTGAAGTGCAAGTGGGAAGAGGAGTTGGGAGGAGAGATAGAGGATGGTCTATGGGCTGACGCGTTGAGTAGAGTCAACGCGTCCACAAAATGTGCCAGGCTCAGCCTGATACAATTCAAGGTCATTCACCAGGCTCACATGACAGTGGCTCGGATGAGCAGATTCTTTGGGGTGGAAGACAGGTGTGCAAAGTGTGCGGGAGGACCAGCGAACCATGTCCACATGTTCTGGGCATGTCCAAAGCTTAGGGGATTTTGGCAGGGGTTTGTGGACGTCATGTCCTCGGTGTTAAAAACAAGGGTGGCACCGAGTCCAGAGGTGGCAATTTTCGGGGAGTCGGAAGATCTGGGAATCCAGGAGGAGAAAGAGGCAGACGTTCTGGCCTTTGCCTCCCTGGTAGCCCGGAGACAGATACTATTAGCTTGGAGGGACTCAAAGCCTCCGAAGTCGGAAACCTGGCTATTGGACGTGGCTAGCTTTCTCTGATTGGAGTAAATCAAGTTCGCCTTGAGGGGGTCACTGTTAGAGTTCACCCGGAGGTGGCAACCGTTCGTCAACTTCTTTGTGGAAAATTAATCGTCAGCAGAAGGTTTAGCTTAGAGTAGGGGGTTAATAAAGGTGGGACCTGTAAGGTAGGGAGACAGTTTTGCACTATGTTTATAAATTCCCCTTAAATAAGGAGAACAAAACTGAATGGAGTGTCTAGGTGTGGGATCATCATTGCCCTGTTTAATTACAAAAAGACTTTCCTACTTTTATACTCCATCCATAGACCCCCTGAATCAGCACCCTATCTCGACCCACTCCCTTGCCCTATCCCCGTAACCCCACCTAACCTGCCCACCCTTGAACACTAAGGGGCAATTTAGCAAGGTCAATCCACCTAACCTGCATGTTGTTGGGCTGAGGGAAGAAACCGGAGCACCCGGAGGAAACCCACGCAGACACAGAGGTCGGAATTGAACCCGGATCCTTGGCGCTGTGAGGCAGCAGTGCTAACGACTGTGCCCCCATGACACACTTCAATGAAAGCTTTTCACTTTGTCCTTACACCATGACCTCTTTTGTTATGTAATCTCTCCCGCTTGTCATCCCATCATGTAACCTTCCCTATTGTTCTTTACATCCCCTCCCCCGCTTTCACCAACTTAAAACCTGTTACATCTCCAATTTTCCTCGCTCTGATGAAAGGTTATCACCTTGTTTCCCTCTCCAACAAAATGCCAGATTTGTTGAGTATTTCCAGAATTTTGTGATTTTACTTCACATTTCCAGTATCTGCGGTTATTTTTCGCTGGCCTTGCTGTGATCAACGGCTGTGCCACTGTCACTCCATCTCTCCAACTGTTACAAAACTGAATGAAACGCAAACTGTAACTGCCACAGAGTGAATACAAATCTTGTCAGCTTGCATTGATACCACCTTTTAGTTCACAGACTTCAAAATCTAGCCCAATTTCTCTACATAGCTGCTGCTCAGTATTTCCAGCACTTACTGGCCTTATTTTGTTTGCTTGTTGTTTTAGCTACATTAAGCAACAAAATGACTAAAATTGTATTTAATCCCAGAATATTAGGAGCTTGAAATGAAACTGTATGAGTATTCATTCTTGTCCCAGTGGTCAATGTATTTGTATCAAATGTCTTGCCTGCTATTTTGACAGAATAACACATTCACACTGAAATTACAGAAAAGCATATTTGAAATGAAAGCATGAAACATTCAAATGTCATTATTCGCAGAACCTCATTTCAAAGACCTTACTCTGATTTCAAAACTTGCAACAACCCAATAACTGGAATATCAATTAGGCCACTGAATTCCCTCCTGATGCATTAGACACTTTAACCTGTATAGAGTATCAAACTTTTCTGTGCACAATTAATTGGAGAGATTAAAGCAATGCCTCCTTTAAAATAATGAACAAAAGCAATTTGAGCATAATGCATGAGTGATAATATGACTGTGATGTTCAGGTTTCAGATTCTGCCTTCATTCTTTCTCTAAATCTAGATGACAGACACTATGCATTGACTGTAACCAGCAATTAAACTCCTAGAAACAGAACCTTCATGGGAAAATTCACCCTGGTCTTTACACAGTAGGAATATTTCTTATGCTTGCTGTTTCTGGAGGAACAGAGATGAGAAAAGTGTTATAAAAAAGATGCAGTTAAGAGTTTGTTCAAAACGTTAGTCAGTGAGCTCTTTCCCACTAAGTGCACACTATTCCTAATCCACAGTAATTGGGGGCAATCTATCCTCCAAAATATTCCTGGCAATGAAAATAATTAAATTAGCTGGAATTAAACAGTTGGAAATAAAAACACTTACCACCGCAGCTACATGTTTTTCTTTAGAAGACACATTCTTTAGAGATGTGACATTGAGTCTCCCTCCTATCCCTTCTGCCACAATGCATCACCAGAAATAGTGACCAGAGGAAGGTTTCAGGAGTACAATACATAGAGATCAAACAATTATTCATTTTATTGCACACTGATTGCATTGTCAATGAGGAATCCAGATACATTGCAGTCTTCAAGTGGGGAGTGGTTGGAAGAATGCAGGGATAATTAAACCTGACTACGTAGATGCAATATTTAAAAAATATTATTTTTAGTTCGGAACTATTTATGTATTTGTTAAATATTTATGTATTTCTTAAATATCCATTTTAAAGCCATACATTCTGCCCTCATCTTCATATAGTTTCACTATAAATTATTCAACGCATATTTATAATGAAAAATGTTTATTCAAACTTGTGACACTGTAATTACAGACTCCTGTCAGGGCGTTGCTGCACTGCCTCCACTGGTGAAGAGCATAATTACAGCATGACAAGTTTACATAATGATTTCCATTATAAATGCGAACATAGAAATTTAAAATGGGGGAAAATTGACAGAAAACATGGACAGATAAGTTGTTTAATGCCTCATAGATTTGTCATATAAAATATTGTAAAGGTGTGATATTCTTCTTTAAATGATCCTAATAGCATGTAAAGTGACACATTTTAAAGCACAGAAGTGTATCGGAAAATATTTCACTTAAATAAAAGCTGTTGTATTTTCTAGATTTCTAACCCATAATGTTTCTTTAAATGCTATTTTGACGCAAAGGGGGAATACCACCAAGATTAATATAAATTGAAATATATTGCAATATATATATTTTGCACAGATTTGTTAAAATATATTGCAAAGTGTCTTTCTCCTAAGATAAAAATATTGTAAGTGCAAAGCTATGTTATTGGGAGTGTTGGTAAGGAATTAGTTACAGTTTTTGTGTATGTGTCCTCTACTTCGGCCTGGTTTGACTTCCAAGTGGGCGATGGCTGTTCCTTTTCCTCATTGAAGCTTTGTCTGGTGTACTGGGCTTCAAGGTGAGTTGTCCCGGTGTGACCCGACTCCTTGCTCTCTGCTGCATTGGTGGGGCCAGGTGATGATAGTCTTGGCGTGGGACTAACGGTCCTTGCTGTGTTTGCGGTGGACAATCGATCTAATCTGTCTCCGTGTAACCCAATGGAGTTTGCCCTTCCTTGCTTTTTCGACAGCTTGTCCAAAAGCCTTAGCTTGGCAAATAGATGTTGCGTCTCTGTCAGATTGTTGGTGCTGGCGTTGGAAGCAGGCTGACGTTCCAACTCGCTCTCACTCACCTCAGCGGCGGGAGTGCTAAACGGACCTGGGTCCGTTGTCGATCTGGACGTGGCCCAAATGTTCTCAATCCCTTTGGATCTGCTGGAAGAGTATACAGCCGACTTCATACCATCCATTTTACTTCTAGTTGCCTCATCCTGCATGCCATTCTGAGTTGTATCTGTTGAGATAGTCAGAATATGGGTGGTCTTCTTGCCAGAAAAGCCGCTTCTGGATCTCATGGTTGCCAAACTGTCCATTTTAACGTTCGTCCTTTTGCTGTCAGTGTCGTTTCTTACATGTTCATTCAGCCCCAGCAAACCCGACGCAGTTCCCAGTTCCCCTGCATTTGAGGGACTGGTTACCCAGCGGTTTGATCCCACCTTCGCTACATCGCCCTTGTCGGCTTGATTTGGCTCATTAGGAGGGCTGGTGGTCGCCTTATTTTGGCTGCCCGCCTCGAGCGTTTGTGGCGTGGGGACCACCGGAGAGGCGATGTTCCCGTCGCTGTCCGCGGCACTGAAGTCTCCCCGGTCGGGGTGGGTGTTCTCTTCCCCATGGGCCAGAGGAGTGCTGCTGTCCACGGTGTTGAACAACCCGTTCTCGGTGGCCTTGTGGCCACCAACGTCCATGGTGCTGAACACCCCGCTCTCGGTGGCCCTGTGGTTATCACTGTCCATGGCGCTGAACACCCCGCTCTCGGTGGCCCTGTGGTTATCACTGTCCATGGTGCTGAACACGCCGCTCTCGGTGGCCCTGTGGCTATCACTGTCCATTGTGTTGAACACTCTGCTCTCGGTGGCCCTATGGTCACTGCTGTCCATGGTGCTGAATACCCCGCTCTCGGTGGCCCTATGGTCATTGCTGTCCATGGTGCTGAATACCCCGCTCTCGGTGGCCCTATGATCATTGCTGTCCATGGTGCTGAATACCCCGCTCTCGGTGGCCCTATGGTCACTGCTGTCCATGGTGCTGAATACCCCGCTCTCGGTGGCCCTATGATCATTGCTGTCCATGGTGCTGAATACCCCGCTCCCGGTTACCCTGCTGTCATCGCTGTCCACAGTGCTGAATACCCCGCTCTCGGTGACCCGATGGTCATTGCTGTCCATGGTGCTGAATACCCCGCTCCCGGTTACCCTGCTGTCATCGCTGTCCCCAGTGCTGAATACCCCGTTCTCGGTGGCCCTATGGTCATTGCTGTCCATGGTGCTGAATACCCCACTCTCGGTTACCCTGCTGTCATCGCTGTCCACGGTGCTGAATACCCCGCTCTCGGTGGCCGCTGTCTTGCTGCTGGTCACTCTGGGGTCGCCTCCCCCGCTGTCCGTGGTGCTGAACACCCCGCTCTCTGTGGCGCTGTCCACGGTGCTGAATACCCCGCTCTCGGTGGCCGCTGTCTTGCTGCCGGTCACCCCGGGGTCGCCGCCGCCGCTGTCCGTGGTGCTGAAGGCGGTGACAGCACCGCCCACGACCCCGGAGCTCCCGCTCTGCGAGTTGACAAAATCGCCAGCCCCGCCGCCTATGCTTCTTAAATGGCTCCTTTCGTACCGCCGGTTGCTGAAACCCTTTGCTTTGCTTCGCATATCGTTGAAGGCGCTCCTTCGCTTATGCCCGGAGCTGAAGTTGCCGGTTTCTGCATTATTCGCCGTCAAGTTGTTGTTGGACGGTCCTGGTTTCGTCCGGACCGGCTCCCAAATTAAAGTGTAATAGATCACCAGGATAACAGCAGTCAAAGACACACAGAGCAAATAAGCGAAAACCGTTGCAAGTCTCACCCACGTCTTTTGGGTTTTTGCTGTAATTTTGCTTTCTTGTCTCCCGTAAAGCTCGGACCCACGACCTGCTTCCCAATCCCATCAGACGCCCTGTTTTTCATTTCGGCCTTCAAGCTTTCCAAAGAATATCAAAGTAATGGCCACTTTAGGCTCGGGGAAAAACGCGGGGATAATTCGCAATCGCGAGCATGTCCTCAAACCTCTTATTATTAACCTATTTTAGCGTTTTAGTCTCCCCAGCGAGACTGATATAGAAACATGCTTTTGTTTACAGCGCCAGCGAGGGGAGTTGTCCCGCCCCCAGCTCCACCAGTTGGCTGGTGTCGAAATGAGGAGTCTTGTTAGCTCGGCAGTATGCAATTTAGGAAGTTCTAGCCCTCCCCCTGCTCACTAAAACAGAAATGCGGTGATTGACTTTGAAGGGCGATTGTTTTCCCGAATATTCCCCCCACTCCAACCCCGCAAATAACGGACAAATCCATGTTTTGTGCCTCTGGTGATTATTATACAGCATCATAGAGAGACACAGCAGAGGTGATGGTTATTCGGCCCATTACGCCTGTACTAGTTATTTCCAATCTTTCCTCCTAGTTCTATTTTTCCTGTTCAAGTATTTTATCAGGTTTATTTTGCAACTTATTATAAATCTGCACCCATTATTCTTCCAGAGAGTGTATTCCAGATCATTATAATCTATTGAGATGTTTGCCACATCTCCCTGGTTCACAAGCCAATTAACTTGAATCTATTCCCATGGTCATTGCCCCTGTGGCCACTGCAAACATGTACTTACTCTTTTAAAGCTCCTTGGCGGTTTTCTTTTTTTAAATACATTTAGAGTACCCAATTATTTATTTTTCCAATTAAGGTGCAATTTAGCATGGCCAATCTACATCTGCATCTTTGGGTTGTGGGGTGAGATCCACACAGACATGGGGAGAATGTGCGAACGCCACATGGACAATGACCCGGAGCCAGGATTGAACCCGGGTTGTCGGTGCCATCAGGCAGCAGTGCTAACCACTGCGCCACCGTGCCGCCCTCCTCCTTGGAGACTTTCAATGCCTCCGGCAAATCTCCCCTTATCCTAAATTGAAACTGTTGCTGCTTGAAATCTAAAATTTAAAAAACCCAGAGAGTGCAGTAAACACTCAGCAAGATATGGCAGCATCTGTGGAGCGAAACATAATTAACGTTTCAGTTCTGATGAAAGATCACAGATCTGAAAGATTAACTGTTGTCTCCACAGATGCTGCCATAACTTGCTGAGTATCTCCAGCAGTTTCTGTTTTTACACCCTTAACCTTCGCTGGTCTGAAGCAAAGCTACATTCATGCTACACAAATGTCAGACAATGACCATTTCCAACAAAAGCATACCTGCCTGCAATTAAGAAGCTTGACAGCACCTGGTACAAAACAGCCTGCTTGATCAGCACCTCCCACACTAGCATAAACCTCCACACTCTCTACAATTGGCACTCTTGAGATAGCAGGTGTGGACAGAATGCATGCAGCGTTTGATGTTAAACATCTCTCCAGCATTGGCAAATCATGCTGCAGTGTGGACCATCGACAAGCTGCGCTGCTTGTGGTCAAGTTACCAGAATCTGGAAACTAAATTATTGTTCTATTGTGTAGTTTGTTTACTACAACAGGAAGTTTGTCACTGAGTTAGGTGGGGAGTTGAAATTACACTGGTCGACTAGAACTGCATGTGATGATGAATAAAGTGGATGAAAGAGTCATAGTCAGAGTCATAGATGTTTCCAACATGGAAACAGGTCCTTCAGCCCAGCCTGTCCATGCTGTTCAGTTTCTATCACTAAGCTAGTCCCACGTGCTTGCATTTCGCCCATATCCCTCCATACCCACCCTGTCCATGCAACTGTCAAACTGATTTTTAAAGGAAAAAATTGTACCCGTCTCTACCACTGCCTCTGGCAGCCCGTTCCAAATGCTCACCACCCTCTGTGTGAAGAAATTTCCCCTCTGGTCTCTTTTGTACCTCTCTCCTCTCACCTTAAGCCTATACCCTCTAGTCTAGACTCCTCTACCTTTGGGAAAAGATGTTGACTATCTACCTTATCTATGCTCCTCATTATTTTACAGACCTCTATAAGATCACCCCTAAGCCTCCTACGCTCCAGGGAAAAAAGTCCCAGCCTCTCCTTATAATTCAGACCATCAGATTCTGGTAGCATCCTCATAAATCTTTTCTGCACTCTTTCTAGTTTAACAATATCCTTCCTATAATAGGGTGACCAGAACTGAACACAGTATTCCATGTGTGGTCTTACCAATGTCCTGTACAACTTCAACAAGATGTCCCAACTCCTGTATTCAATAGTCTGACCAATAAAACCTAGCATGCTGAATGCCTTCTTCACCACCCTGTCCACCTGCGACTCCACCTTCAAGGAACTATGAACCTGTACCCCTAGATCTCTTTGTTCTGTAACTCTCCCCAACTCCCTACCATTAACTGAGTAGGTCCTGCCCTGATTTGATCTACCAAAATACATCACCTCACATTTATCCAAATTAAACTCCATCTGCTATTCATCGGCCCATTGGCCCAATTGGTCAAGATCCTGTTGCAATCTTATATAACCTTCTTCACTATCTACTATGCCACCAATCTTGGTGCCATCTACAAACTTACTAACCATGCCTCCTACATTCTCATCCAAATCATTAATATATATATAACAAGTAACAGTGGACCCAGACTGATCCCTGAGGCTCACCACTGGTCACAGGCCTCCTGTTTGAAAAACAACCACCCTTTGGCTTCGGTCGCCAAACCAATTTTGTATCCAATTGGCTACCTCACCCTGGATTCCGTGAGATTTAACCTTTTGTAACCATGTGGTTCCTTGTCAAAGGTCTTGCTAAAGTCCATGTAGACAGCGTCAACTGCACCGCCCTTATCTACCTTCTTGGTTACCTCTTCAAAAAACTCAATCAAGGGGCAGCATGGTGCCATAGTGGTTAGCATTGCTGCCTCATGGCGCCAAGGTCCCAGTTTCGATCTTGGCTCTGGGTCACTGTCCATGTGGAGTTTTCACATTCTCCCCGTGTTTGCATGGTTTTTGCCCCCATAATCCAAAGATGTCCAGGGTAGGTGGATTGCCCATGCTAAATTGCCCCTTAATTGGAAAAAATTAATTGAGTACTCTTAAAAAAAAAATTTTTTAAAACTCAATCAAATTCTTGAGACATGACTTTCCCCTTACAAAGACACACTGACCTTCCCTAATTAGCTCTTGCCTGTCTGAATGCCTATAGATCCTGTCTTTCAGAATACTTTCTACAGAAGTAAGGCTAACCGGTCTGCAGTTCCCAGGCTTATCCCTAAAGCCCTTCTTAAACAAGGGCACAACATTTGCTACTCTCCAATCTTAAGGCACCTCTCCTGTGGCTGTCGATGATTCAAATATCTCAGTTAGGGGGCCGAAAATTTCCTCCCTAGCCTCGCACAACATCCTGGGATACATTTCATCAGGTCCCGGGGATTAATCTATCTCGATGCGCTTTAATACCTCCAGCACCTCCTTCTCTGTAATATGTACACTCCTCAAGAGTTCCATCTGCAGTTTGAGAGGGAATTGTAAAGGGTCTTCAATGTCATGGTACAGTGACGAATAGCAATGCTTAGCTGGAGATCTGTAACCTGCAAGAACTCTTTTTCAATAGGGAGGAAGAAATAGAAACGAGGCCCTAATGTAACAAATAATTTTTAAAAAATCACACAGTAATTTATAATTCATTTGTGAGTACAAGATTTGTTAACTTTCACGAAGGCCATTTTATGATAGATTTAATTCTCCTCCTGGATTTGGTAATAATGGTGTAAGAGTCCATCCTGTTTAGAACATTACAGCGCAGTAATGTTCCTTTGTTCCCATTTTCATTTTTCTTTTACTATTTTTGGACTGTGGACTTAAAATCAGAATGCACCTTTAATGTACCTTTAAGCAGGCTACTTGCTGGGACGTTGCATTCCTAGGTTTTGTATTTTGGCGAGGAGAAACAGACTCGTTGATGCCGCATGAATCTTAGGAACTGGATTTGGAGGAAGTCAGTTCAATTGGCTGGCTGGCTGGCTGGCAACCTGTGGGTTGGCCAGGGACAGTATGCTGCCTGACAACAGTCAGTGATTGGTTCCTGCATGATGCTTTCTAAGAGGGCTGGGCAGATGTGTTTAGAACTTGGAAGTGAAAGAAACAGTCTCCCTCTGAAGTAAAACCACTACTTTATTGTTCTAAAACCAGTGAGTTCCCGGCACATCTGCTGTAATCCTGAAATGGTCCTGAATTTACAGAGGAAATAGACAACCTTTCCAGAGAAAATCATCTGATGCTTAGAAGGAAGAAGTATCAAAATGAAAGCGGATCCTCTGAAAGACACTAACTAGACGTCATCCCAGTGCATCAAAGATCCTTTATCTTTATTAATATTTTGGTCACCTCTCAATTACCCTTCTCTCGCCATGTGTGTGTGTGTGTGTGTGTATAGAGAGAATGGGGGCAGAAAGAAGGGGGGAGGGTCAGAAGAGGTAGTAGATAGTAGTTTGATCTATTTTTGACTATTTAATTATAATACTGTACATAATAAAAGGTTGTGTTAAAGTTACAAACCTGGTGACTACAGTTTATTGAGCTCAGCCAAGGACCTCAAGTATTCTAAAATAACATCTAATTTCACTCGTCAAGTGAAGTTGGAATTGACTGGGCACTGTCCCGGGGTGTTGGGCGGGGGGGGGGGGGGGGGGGGGGGGGGTGGTTAATGACATAATTTAGAAGCCAGATCTTGGATCTTTGGTATGGTAGACAGCAGCAATTTAGAGTAATTGCATAACAGGATGGTTCTTGGAGTTGCAAAGGCGTTTCTTCAGACGGGGCACTTGTCTTTAGGTTATTGGCAAGGACTTTGAAAAGACACATTAATTGAATTAATAAGTCAATTAAAGGTTGAGGTGGCAGTTAAGGCCAGGAAGGCAGAGATATACGATATATTAGTTGAGTGTCTAGATCTGATCAAAACACAGGAGAGCCCACAAGCAAGTTGTCCATGAGGGAATTAATCGAAATGGAGATGCAGGAAAAAGATAACCAAATAAGTTTAAATGAGGAAACATGATGGGGAAATGGAAAAATTAACAAGAGAAGAAAGGGAAAAGGAGAGTGCGAGAGAGGGAAGTTGGAGTTAAAGACAGAAGTTGAGGAACATCAAGAGGGAGGAGTAACCAAGTCCAAATCCTAGTGGGGACATGTTTAAATATGTACAGACCCAACCAGAATTTGAGAAAAATGATATAGAGGCATTCTTCATGGCATTTGAGAAAATAGTAACTCAAATGGTGTGGTCTAAGGAAAAGTGGCCATTGCCCATGCAAAGTAAACTGATGGAGCAGAGGCAGGAAGTTTATGTTTACCTGTCAGAGCAGGTGTCTCAGGATTACAACAAGGAAAAAAAGATTATTCTGGGTGCATATGAATTCGTTTTGGAATGTAAGGAAACAGCCTGGACAGAGTTATGTTGAATTTGAAAGGGTTAAGCAGAACAACTTTAGTAAGTGGATATGAGCATTGGGAGTTGAAACTACCTATGAGTCTCTGAGAGAAATCATCCTCTTGGAAGATCTGAGAGAAAGCATTCTCTTAGAAGAATTCACTATCTTCTGTGATAGGAATCCATGTTGAACACCAAAGGGTTAAGACCACCAGACAAGCATTATAGTGGCTGATGATTATGAGCTGAGCCATAATTCTGAACCTTTGTTCCATCACCCCCATAATTTTGAAAAGGATACGGAGTGGAAGAGGCAGGTAAGAGCCAGGTTAAGGAATGGATAGCTGGGAATGCTCTGAGATCTCCTCCTCAGACCAGGAAGGAAGGTACTGAGGGTGGAGATGTGACTCAAAGGCCTAGGTGTTACCATTGCAGTAAAGTGGGGCATGTTCGGTCAGCATGTTGGAAGTTGCAAGGAAAGCCCATGGACAGCACGGTAGCACAAGTGATTAGCACTGTGGTTTCACAGCGCCAGGGTCCCAGGTTCGATTCCCTGCTGGGTCACTGTCTGTGCAGAGTCTGCACGTTCTCTCCATGTCTGTGTGGGTTTCCTCCGAGTGCTCCGGTTTCCTCCCATAGTCCAAAGACATGTGGGTTAGATGGATTGGCCATGATAAATTGCCCTTAATGATGAAAAAAGGTTAGGAGGGGTTACTGGGTTATGGGGATAGGGGGGAAGTAAGGGCTTAAGTGGATCGGTGCAGACTTGATGGGCCAAATGGCGTCCTTCTGCACTGTATGTTCTATGTAACTTGTATTTCATATTTGATTTGATTTATTATTGTCACATGTATTAGTATAAAGTGAAAAGTATTGTTTCTTGCATGCTGTACAGACAATGCATACTGTATATAGGGAAGGAAGGAGAAACTGCAGAATATAATGTTAGTCATAGCTAGCGTATAGAGAAAAGATCAACTTAATACGAGATAGGTCCATCAAGTCCCTGGTTCAGCACAGGGCTAAATCGCTGGCTTTCTAAGCAGACCAAGGCAGGCCAGCAGCAAGGTTGAATTCCCGTACCAGCCTCCCTGAACAGGTGCTGGAATGTGGTGACTAGGGGCTTTTCACAGTAATTTCATTTGAAGCCTACTTGTGTCAATAAGCAATTTCCATTTCATTTCATTTCAGAAGTCTGATGGCAGTAGGGAAGAACCTGTTCTTGAGTTGGTTGGTACGTGACCTCAAACTTCTGTATATTTTTCCTGATGAAAGAAGCTGGAAGAGAGTATGTCCGGGGTGCGTGGGGCCCTTAATTATGCTGGCTGCCTTTCCGAGGCAGCGGGAATTGTCGACAGAGTCAATGGATGGGAGGCTGGTTTGCCTGATGGACTGGGCTACATTCACAACCTTTTGTAGTTTCCTGCGGTCTTGGGCAGAGCAGGCTCCATACCAAGCTGTGATACAATCAGAAAGAATGCTTTCTATGGGGCATCTGTAGAAGTTGGTGAGAGTTGTAGCTGGCATGCCAAATTTCCTTAGTCTTCTGAGAAAGTAGAGTCGTTGGTGGGCTCTCTTAACTATAGTGTCGGCATGGGAGGACCAGGACAGGCTGTTGGTGATCTGGACACCTAAAAACCTGAAGCTTTTAGTAAGGAGGATTCTGAAAAGAAAGCAAAAGTGGAGAATACTGCAGGGCAGACTGTAGCTCTAACTGGACTTAGGAGACCTGATGTAAACACTGCTGCAGGAGCAGGTGTGGTGAATGAGGTAGATGGAAGATATGCAGGTTTTTTTGTCTCACCCCACTTTTTTCCAATGATGCAGCCAAACCCATAACTATTTTAAGGGACACTCTTACTGACTCTTACTGGAGAGGGATTTAGATTTCCCTCTGGAGAGTTCAATGAAGGCTAAAGTGTTAGTGGATGGGATAAGCGGAGACTATATTACAGTTCCATTGTATAAAGTGCAATTGAAGTGTGATTTATTGTCAGGTCCAGTAGTTGTCGGAGTGGTGAAGAAGTTACCAGTAGATTTAGTGGACTTATTTTAGGGATGATTTGGCAGGAGTGAAAGTTATAGCTCCACAAACAATTACAGAGTCTGGGGGAAGATAAGGAGAAAGAAAAAGTGTCTAGATATTTTTCTGTCATGTGTGGTGACCAGGGCAATGGCTAAACCAAGTTCACCACCAGAGATTAAAGTCACACCACCATCGGATGGTGGAATAACCAAAACTATCCTTGAGGACGAGGGAGGTGTTTGGCAGGACTTCATTAACTGAGCCCAGGAGGCAGTCACAGAGTTATATAGTTTAGCACGGTCAGCTCTCAGAGGTTGAGGCTAAGGAGGTTCCAGAGTGCTGTTATGTTAAGAGCGGTGCACTGATGAGGAAGTGGAAACATCTGATAGACCTGCGGATGAGGAATGGGTGGTTGTTCATCAGATAGCTGTACCGCCCAAATATTGTAGGGAAATACTGCGGGTGGCACACGAGATACCAGTGGCAGGACATGTGGGAATTCAGAAAACTCAGGCATCAGTCAACAAGCATTTTCCTCATCCAGGACTGTATAAGGATGTAGTGCGATTCTGTAGAACCTGTCATACTTGTCAGATAATAGGTAAACCACAGCATGTGATTAGACCAGCACCTTTAATACCATACCAGTGTTTGAAGAGTCATTTAGTCGGGTATTGGTAGATTGCGTAGGACCATTGCCTAAAACGAAGGCAGAGCTTCTTACAGTCATGGACATGACCGCCCAATTTCTGGAAGCTGCATCTTTAAGGTCAATTACAGCCAAGGTAGTAGTGGAAGAATTGAGGCAGTTTTTCACACGCTATGGCATACCTTTACAACTCCAATTTCTGGAAAGACTCACAGGAGCTTGTCAGGCAGCCTGAGAGCATTTAAAGGTTTCGGGAGTAAGGATGAAAATGTGGGCAGACAAACATGCCAGGTGCTGAACGTTCCAAGCCAGAGATGAGGCATTGATACTGCTGCGTGTGCAGGGCGATTCTCTGAAAGCGAAATTCTGCAGCCCCTAGAAGATAGTTAGGGGGGTGTAAGGTGAATCACCTAATAGATACTTCAGCCCGTAGGAAGAAGGATGGGTGGCACAGCAGCACAGTGACTAGCACAGTTGCTTCACAGCGCCAGGGTCCCAGGTTTGATTCCCGGCTTGGGTCACTGTCTGTGCGGAGTCTGCACATTCTCCCCGTGTCTGCATGGGTTTCCTCCGGATGCTCCGGTTTCCTCCCGCAAGTCCCGAAAGTCAGGCTATTAGGTAATTTGGGCATTTTGAATTCTCCCTCTGTGTACCCGAACAGGTACCGGAGTGTGGCAACTAGGGGGTTTTCACAGTAACTTCATTGCAGTGTTAATATAAGCCTACTTGTGACAATAAAGATTACTTTTTTAAATTTGCAATCTCAGTGTCTAACTGTTCCAGCATTACTGTATTTGGTAGTCAGGAAGATCACTTTGTGAACAGCTGACCCATTCCTCTGCCTTACGCTTACTATCTCTGTCCTCTTCCACTACCTCTCCCACCTGACTCCTGGTATTTTCCTATCTTCTTCCCTACGATGATATTTTTAAAACATATTTACGTGGCATAATCAGTCTTATCATAGATCAAAGAATTTGCAGTGCAGAAGGAGGCCATTTGGCCCATCGAGTCTACACCAGCCCTTGGAAAGAGAACCCTTCCTAAACCGACACCTCCACCCTTCCCCCCGTAACCTCACCCCTTTTTGGACACCAAGGGCAATTTAGCACGGCCAATCCACTGAATACTTAGAAAGATAGCAATGGAAAGATCTCATAAGGATATGCAAAAGTGTAAGAAGATTTGCAGGGACACACTACGTTAAACTCTGACCCAATAAAACAGCATCTATATCGACTGAACCCGCGGAAAGAAAACATGGTATGTTTTGCAGAAAGCCAAAAGAGCCATATTGGTAAGCGAACCAGTGTTGGGCGCCAGTGATTTTTTCAAACCCTTTTGAAAGGCCATGGATGGCAGCGTCCTGGAGGTGGGGGGCAGTGTTACTACAGGATGACGAGTCGGGAATAGAGAGGCCGGTGGGATACTTTTTGATGAAACAAAGTCTGTAAAACCCAGAATGCGGCAGCACAGTGGTGCAGTGGTTAGCACTGCTGCCTCACGGCACCGAGGTCCCAGGTTCAATCCTGGCTTTGGGTCACTGTCCGTGTGGAGTTTACACATTCTCCCCGTGTCTGCGTGGGTTTCACCCCCACAACCCAAAGATGTGCAGGGCGTGGGTTGGCCACGCTAAATTGCCCCTTAATTGGAAAAAATTAATTGGGTACACGAAATTTAGAAAAAAAAACACGGAATGCAAGATTGTTCTGTTGGAGGTTATTGTTGCAACATTTCAAAGTAAAAATTGTGCATATTCCTGGAAAGGACAATATTATTGCAGGTGCTTTGTTGCGGGTTTAAGTGTTGATAAGTGGCAGATATAAGAATTGGGGGAAATTATGTTGTGGGAAAGGAAGGATGAATGGATGGGTGTTTTGTGTCATGTACCTTGGTATGAAACGTCCTTGCAATGATGTTTCATGCCGCTAAAGGGGGTAGATATGTGAAAGTCCTTCCTGTTGATTGCCCTTGTTTTTCTTTTCTTTTATTATTTTGGGTCCGTGGACCCTTATCTGAATGTGCCTTCAAGCAGAGGACTCATGCTGAAGCAGCCTGGCTTGTGAGGACATTGTGTTCCTAGGTTTGGTATTTTGGAATCGAGAAGCAGACTCGTCGATGGCGAGTACATTTCCGGATCCGGTTTTGGAGGAAGTCGATTCTATTGGCTGGCAGAGGGTAGGTTGGCCAAGGACAGTGATCTACCCGACAACAGTCAGTGATTGGTTCCTGCATGATGCTTTCTGAGAGAACTGGACAGAAGTGTTTAGACCTTGGATGTGAAGGAAATAGGGTGGGATTCTCTGTTGCCGGATGCCGAAATCAGGAACGGCGATCGGGCGGAGAATAGCTCCTGATGCCGAAATTGCGGGAGGCGCCAGTTTGTCGCTGAATCTCGATGCCCCACCCCCTCCAAATCAGCATCATTGAAGCGTGCGTAGTTGCAACTGCGTTCACATCTCGTCAGTGGGCCGACCCGCAATGCCCCGCCTTCAATGAGTTCCTGATGGCACGAGCCAGATGTGGCCTCAACAGTTGTGATCCTGGCGTGGTGGCTGCGGAGAGAGAGAGAGGGCGTACACAGACAATACTGCCATACTTTGCCGACAGTCGTGCCGCTGGCCAGGCAGCTTCTGCCGGGGCTAGAGAGAGTAGTGAGGGGTGGCCGGGACGTGGGCTGTGGGATCAGGGTGGACGGATACGTGGTCCAGCACAACCACCGCCATCTTTTCAGGTGCAATTGGTGCGTGTGTGGGGGGTGTAAGTGTACATGGCTGCCTCTTGTCAGCACGGACCCGGTGAGTCTCCCACCGTTGTTTGTGCGTTCCGCGAGTGTTTCACGCGGCGTCGGTGCTAGCCCCTCACTGGTCGTGTCATGGGTGCAGGTGTAGCTCTGATTTCTCCATGGTGGAACTCCAGGGATCCTCCGTTGGTGTCAGCACTTAGAGGCAGGAACGGAGGAGAATCTAGCCCATGGTGAAAGCATTGCTTTAACGTTCTAAAAAACAGTGAGTGCCTGGTATGTCCTTTGTTATGAACTTGAAATAATCATGAATCTACAGAGAAAATAGACAACCTTGCCAGAGAAAACACATTAACTAGAAGTCATCCCAGTGCATCAAAGATCCTTATCCTTTTAGTTTTATTAATAGTTTCTTTACTTCTCAATTACCCTTTTTCCTTTGTGCTGCTCTGTGTGTGTATATATAAAAATTATGATATTGTACATCACAAAGTTTATGTGTTGAAGTTATAAATGCAGTTTATTGGGTTCAGCCAAGGGCCTCAGGCATTTTACATTTAATTTCACTTGTCCTACAACTCTGGGTCAAGGGGACTGGAATTGGCCACACACTAGCCAATGAGATCATGATAATGGGGAGGTAGTGGCAGAGGAGTATTGTCACTGGGTTCATAATCCAGAGTGCTAGGGGCAGCACGGTGGCCTAGTGGTTAGCACAGCTGCCTCACAGCGCTGAGGTCCCAGGTTCGATCCCGGCTCTGGGTCACCGTCCATGTGGATGGGCCACACTAAATTGCCCCTTAATTGGAAAAATAATTGGGTAATCTAAATTTATAAAAAAGAAATAATCCAGAGCACCAGTGCAAAACTCTGGGAACTTGGGTTCAAATCCAACCACGGCAGATGGTAAAAATTGGAATCTGACTTCCTGTAACATCAGGCAGCAGCAAGACACACAGAAAGTGGTGCCCGGTTGGGTATTCGATTTTAATACCTTTTACCCGATTTTTCAGGGGTTTTGATGACCAAACGCCCATTGTGGGTTTAGGAATGATTCCTCAATGGAGTGATGTCGAAAACGTCAAGAAGGAAGCTCACCTCAGCTCAGGAGGGTAGCTCTTGAAGAAAGGTAAAGGAGGCAAGATTAATGCTGCACCTATTACTTTGGACATGTTGGCAGTAATGATGGCGCAGGAGCTGGAGAAGTTTGGCAAGCAATTGGACCGGCAGTTTGAGCGGCAGGGCAAGGAGATGAAGTAATCCTTCAAAGCCTCGGTTGAGGAAGCTTTGGACCCAATTCAGGAGCAGTTGGTGAAGACCTTGAACACGGTTAAAGCACAGGGTGAGACACTGAAGGGGGTGGAGGAGGCCCAGTCACAGCACGAGGATCGGCTTGCCTCGTTGGAGGCCGAATAGCTGATGGTGGTGGAAGGTGAACAACCCGGAGAACAGGTCAAGGTGGCTAAACCTCAGGTTGGTGGGGCTGTCGGAGGGTTTGGGGGAGGGGGGGGGGGATGGGGGGCTCGAAGTCGACCCAGTAATTTTCGCAGATGTGTTTCTCGGTTGGTGGGTGGGCTCACTGGGCGATCAAGCAAACGACAAAGCTGAATGAGCCACCGTGGGCAGTGATTATCCACTTTCATATCCAATGGAAGGTGAGGGTCTTGCAGTGGGCGAGGAGGATTTGGAACACTGACTGGGTTAAGCACCAGTGTGTACATGTCAAGACATTGGCACTGAGCTGGCAAAGAGGCTTGCGGCCTTCAACAGGGTGAAGGCTGTTTTCTACATCAGGGGCATGTGATTTGGGGTGGTGTACCCAGAGAGGCTACGGGTCCCCAGGGATTCTGATGATAACTTTTTTGATATGCCTGAGCAGGGGGAAATCTTCATCAGAGAGAAGAAGTTGGGGTTGCTGTGAGGAGGACTGTTTGGGACAAGTGTATGAAGGAGGGGGCGGGGAGGTGGGGGGGGGGGGGGGCACGGATGTGTGCGTGCTGTACTTAAGCCTTTGTGGTCTCTCTGTAAGGTTAATACTATGCCATCCTACATGAGGTTAAGTTTGATGCAGCTCATGGTGATGTTCAGGACACATCTCCCCAAGGCCAGATTGAGTCGGCTTTTTTTTTATAAATTTAGATTACCCAATTATTTTTTCCAATTAAGGGGCAATTTAGCGTGGCCAATCCACCTACTCTGCACATTTTTGGGTTGTGGGGGCGAAACCCACGCAGACACAGGGAGAATGTGCAAACTCCACACGGACAGTGACCCAGAGCCGGGATCGAACCTGGGACCTCAGCGCCGTGAGGCGGTTGTGCTAACCACTAGGCCACCGTGCTGCCCTGAGTCGGCTTTTTGAAGGGATTGAGGATAGGTGTGAGCAGCGTCGAGTGGGCCTGCGAAACATGCCCACACGGTCAGGTCCTGCCCAAAATTGGTGGGTTTCTGGGGAAATTTGATCAACACCATAATCAGCAATTTTAAGTGTGAATTTGGTTACTGTTAGCTGTTGGGGGGGGGGCTATATTTTTTGGCGGGGTTTTGTTTTAATATGTTTGTTAAGGGAAACCGGAGCACCCGGAGGAAACCCACGCAGACACGGGGAGAACGTGCAGATGCCGCACAGTGAACCAGCAGGGGGAAAGCCTTTGCCACCCGGTGGTTGGTTACAGAGGGGGACCTTTGCACAATATTAATCTGTCCTGTTTATATTTGAATGATGACATCGGATTTTTAAAGAAAACATCCACCGGAGAAGGGACAAAAGCAGTTAGACATCCCATCAGAACCAAAACAAGAATTCAGCATTCCCTCAAGGTGTTGCTGTGTCGGCCTGGTTTGTGCGTTTATTTTCTAAAGCCACAACTTTTGTGTCTCGGAGACAAAAGTGTTGCCAATGAACCGCAGCTGACATGTTAATCCGTCCTGCTTACCTTGAAAAACATTATCACAATTTGAACCACCGGGAGCATTTGGATGCAAACAGGTGATGGAGTTAAAAGGCTCCCTTTGAGATAACATTCGAAAATGTGAATTGGGAGTATCGTGCTGTGGTAGTCTGGTGTAGAGGTATTACGGTACCTAGTAATGCTGGAACACCAGTGGTAGATGATGTATGCTTTCCATTGGTCGAGCCTGTATGGTAGCTCCGCCCTACAAGGCTGTGTATAAGAGCCCGTGCCACCCCAGCAGCTTCCTTTCTGTACCTGAGCTGCTGGGGGGAAACATCTAGCTTATTAAAGCCTTCAGTTGTACTACAGCCTTGCTTTAGTAGTCATCGATTGTGCATCAATTTAATGAGCTAGATTTAAAGAATGGAGCTCCGAATCAAGCCAGAGTGTCCGCAACTCAGCCCCCACGCAGTAAACTCGGCGGCGACTTTCAAGCACTGGCTAGCGTGCTTCACCGGCTACCTCAAAACGGCAGAAAACACACCAACAAGTGAACATAAACTGCAGATCCTGCACTCGAGGGTGAGCCCAGAAGTCTACACCCTCATCGAGGGCGTGGACGACTTCAATGCCGCGATGGAGTTGCTGAAAGGACATTACATTCGCTCTGTAAATCTGGTCTACGCCTGGCATCTACTAGCAACGAGGCAACAAATTCCTGGTGAGTCACTGGAAGAATTCTACCGTGCGCTCCTAGTGTTGGTGAGAAACTGCAGCTGCTCGCAAGTTTCAGCAAACGCCCACACTGAACTGTTGATTCGGGGCTTTCATTGCGGGTATGCTGTCCTCTCAAATCCGCCAGCGTTTGCTGGAGAAAGAAACTCTCGGCCTCAAGGAGACTCGGGCCCTTGCCGGCTCCCTGGATGTGGCCTCCCGAAACTCACGCGCCTACGCCCCCGACTGCGCGGCAGCCCCCTGGGCAGCGTGGAATCCCTCTGCGGCCGATTCCGAGGCATCCAATATCCCCTCACAAGCTTGCGCTGCAAGATGGCCCGGAAACCCCGGGGTGCCCCGCAGCTATTTTTGCGGGCAAGCCAAACACCCCCGACAGCGCTGCCCAGCCCGTTCGTCTACCTGTAAAGGGAGCGGCAAAAAGGGGCCACTTTGTGGCGGTATGCCAGGCCCGGGCGGTCGCTGCGCTCTCGGGAAGGGAATGCGGACCGCCACTACGACCCTCTCCACGGGCCCCGTGCAGCCAGCCAGCGAGCGCCGCCATCCTCCTCCTCCAGGGCCACGTGTGGCCTCCGGGTGCTGCCATCTTCTCCCGCTGACGCCGCGTGTGATGGATGGGCGCCGCCATTTTGTGCACCCACAACCAATGGGAGCCGCCATCTTGGATGGACTCCCAGGACCTCGGTGCAGATGACCACACACCGCCCGACGAGAACACCCAGCTGCTGCCACGATTAGCCTCGGTGACCCTGGACCTCGAACACTCAACTGCTACAACAACGGTGCTAATCAATGGACACGAGACATCCTGCTTAATCGACTCTGGGAGTATGGAGAGCTTCATACACCCCGACACGGTAAGGCGCTGTTCTCTCCCCGTCCATCCTGTTAATCAAAAAATCTCCCTGGCCTCCGGTTCCCACTCAGTAGAGATAAAGGGTTCTGTGTAGCAAACCTCACGGTCCAGGAAAGGGAGTTCAAAAATTACCGGCTCTACGTCCTTCCCCACGTCTGCGCGGCCACATTCCTGGGGTTAGACTTCCAGTGCAACCTCCAAAGTCTAAATTTCAAATTCGGCGGCCCTATACCCCCTCTCACTGTCTGCAGCCGCGCGACCCTCAAGGTCGATCCGCCTTCCCTGTTTGCGAACCTCACCCCGGATTGCAAACTCGTCGCCACCAGGAGCAGACGGTACAGTGTCCAGGACCGGACCTTTATTAGGTCAGAGGTCCAACGGCTACTGAGGGAAGGAGTCATTGAAGCTAGCAACAGTCCCTGGAGAGCTCAAGTAGTGGTGGTAAAGACCGGGGAGAAGAATAGGATGGTCATCGACTACAGTCAGACCATCAACAGGTTTACGCAGCTGGATGCGTACCCTCTCCCCCCGTATCTGATATGGTAAACAGGATCGCGCAATACAAGGTCTTCTCCACGGTGGACCCTAAGTCCGTCTACCACCAGCTCCCCATCCGCACGAGTGACCGCAAGTACACGGCCTTCGAGGCAGATGGGCGGCTCTACCACTTTTTTAAGGGTTCCCTTCGGTGTCACTAACGGGGTCTCGGTCTTCCAACGAGAGATGGACTGAATGGTTGATAGATACGGTTTACGGGCAACGTTCCCGTATCTCGATAATGTCACCATCTGCGGCCACGGCCAACAGGACCACAACACCAACCTCCGAAAATTCCTCCAGACCGCAAAAATCCTTAAACCTTACGTATAACAAGGATAAATGTGTGTTTAGCACCGACCACCAAGCCATCCTCGGCTACATAGTGCAAAATGGAGTTATCGGCCCCGACCCTGAATGCATGCGCCCCCTTATGGAGTTCCCCCTCCCTCACTGCTCCAAGGCCCTGAAGCGCTGCCTGGGTTTTTTTTCTTACTACGCCCAGTGGGTCCCCAAATATGCAGACAAGGCCTGTCCTCTGATCCAATCCACAATTTTTCCCCTGTCGATTTTTCCCTTGCCTTCAGCCGCATCAAAGCAGACATTGCAACGGCCACGATGCACTCCATCGACGAGTCCCTCCCCTTCCAGGTCGAGAGCGACGCGTCCGACGTAGCTCTGGCGGCCACCCTCAACTAAGCGGGCAGACCCGTGGCCTTCTTCTCACGTACCCTCCATGCTTCCGAAATCCGCCACTCCTCAGTCGAAAAGGAGGCCCAGGCCATAGTAGAAGCGGTGCGACATTGGAGGCATTACCTGGCCGGCAGGAGATTCACTCTCCTCACTGAGCAACAGTCGCCTTCATGTTCGATAATGCACAGCGGGGCAAGATAAAAAACGATGAGATCTTGCGGTGAGGGTTCGAGCTCTCCACCTATAACTACGAGATCTTGTATCGTCCCGGAAAGCTAAACGAGCCTCCTGATGCCCTGTCCCGCGGCACATGTGCCAACGCACAAGTGGATCGCCTCAGAGTCCTCCACGAGGACCTCTGCCACCCGGGGGTCACTCGCTTCTTCCATTTTGTCAAGACCCGCAACCTGCCCTACTCTATCGTGGAGGTCAGGACAGCCACCAGGAATTGCCAAATCTGTACGGAGTGCAAGCCGCACTTCTACCGGCCAGAGAAAGCGCACCTGATAAAGGCTTCCCGTCCCTTTGAACGCCTCAGCATGGACTTCAAAGGTCCCCTCCCCTCCACCGACCGCAACATGTACTTCCTGAACGTGATTGACGAGTACTCCCGATTCCCATTCGCCATCCCCTGCCCCTACATAACCGCAACCACTGTCATCAAAGCCCTCCATAGCATCTTGACACTGTTCAGGTTCCCCGCTTACATACATAGTGATAGGGGGTCCTCCTTTATGAGCGACGAACTGCGTCAATTCCTGCTCAGCAAGGGCATTGCCTCGAGCAGGACAATCAGTTACAACCCCCGGGGTAACGGACAGGTAGAGAGGGAGAACGGAACAGTCTGGAAGATCGTCCTACTGGTCCAGAAATCTCCCAGTATCCCGCTGGCAGGAAGTCCTCCCGGATGCCCTCCACTCCATCCGGTCACTGCTCTGCACCACGACCAACCAAACACCCCACGAACGCCTCCTTGTTTTCCCCAGGAAGTCCTCCACTGGGACCCCGCTCCCGACTTGGCTGGCAGCTCCCGGACCCATCCTGCTCCGAAAACACGTGCGGGCTCACAAGTCGGACCTGTTGGTCGAGAGGGACCATCTTCTCCACGCTAACCCCCAGTGCGCCCGACAAGACACGGTCTCCCATCAAGACCTGGCGCCCACCGGATCCCCGCCACCAGTCCCACCCTCCATCCCACTGGAGCACCTTACAGCCGCCCCCTTCCCAGGAGGATCGATTCTTCCGCCTGCCCCGTCTAGGCCCCCCCGCCCACCGACGCACCCCGCAGACGCTCCCTTCCCAGGTCAATCAGCTTCCCCACCAGCACCATCTAGGGGTGTTGAAGCTGGCACAGAGATCAAAACCACGCTTCCGGAGTCACAGACGGCCGAACCTCCACCGGCGTCACCACCAAAGCTTCGACGATCACAGAGGACGACCAGGGCCCCCGATCGACTGATTGCTTCATTTTAACATGGATATAGCCAATTGTAAATAGTTACGATAATAAGGCAAAACGCTGTATGGAGGTATTACTGTACCTCCATAACCATAACTTCTACCACGTTACCATGTTGTAATACTAAGCCACCACCCTCGCCGGACTCTTTTTTAACAGGAGGTGAATGCGGTAGTCTGTGTAGAGGTATTACGGTACCTAGTAAAGCTGGAACACCATTGGTAGATAATGTATGCTTTCCATTGGTCGAGCCTGGTTAGTAGCTCTGCCCTGAAAGGCGGGGTATAAGAGCCTATGCCACCCCAGCAGCTTTCTTTCTGTACCTGAGCTGCTGGGGGGGGGGGGGGGGGACATTTAGCTTATTAAAGCCTTCAATTGGACTACAACCTCGCTTTAGTAGTCATTGATCGTGCATCACGTGCTTGCTCTGCCATTTGATAGGATGAAGGTTGATCAAATCTATTTCCTGTCTTTCGTTCCCCCCCCCCCCCCCCCCCCAATAGCCTTGGACTCTCTGGTCAGTCAAGACACTATCTAACTCGTAATATTTAATAGCCCCATCTCCACTGCTCTCTGGGGATAAGACCACCACACAGTAATGTCCACACAGAAACGAAATCCTCCTCATCGCTGTCTTAACTGCGAATGAGCCTTTATACTACTGATTGAAGCCAAACAGAAGAGAATGATAGAATGCCTAGCAGACCACACAATTGTCCTTGTGCAAATATCTTCGTAATTGCCAAAACCTAGAATGTTTCAGAAGACCCCAAACTCTTCACAGCTCCGTGGGAGCAAAATCATCACATAATTTGCAGCAGTTCAAGATGATGGCTAAGGGACGGCACAGTGGTTAGCACTTCTGCCTCGCAGCGCCGAAGACCCGGGTTTGATCCCGGCCCTGGGTCACTGTCCGTGTGGAGTTTGCACATTCTCCCCGTGTCCGCGTGGGTCTCACCTCCGCAACCCAAAAAGTTGTGCAAGGTAGGAGGATTGGCAGCGTTAAATTGTCTCTTAGTTTGGAAAAAATAATTGCGTACGCCAAGTTTAAAAAAAAATGATTAGATGTTTCATTTCTTGAAAGAAATCATCAAAAATGAATTCAGTAATGTTTATCCATTGCCAAGCATTCCAGAGAAAAAGGTTATTTGGTCCAGAAGATGTTTATTATATCAATATAACTGCACAGTTTGGTGTTGCAAAAATAATGTACAACTTCCTGTCTCGCTCTCCCCACAGCAAAATGATTTCCGATATTTTAATGTTGGGAGAAGCTGCAGTATAATTTGCAACCACTTGAAAAATATATATAGTTCTCAAAATCCTTTAGTGTAAAAATTATAGCCATTCCCGATGACTTTTGAAAAGAATTTCCAACCCTGGGCCCATTCATTTCTTGCGCCGGTCAGTCAGTTTCACACAGCCTTTGCTCAGACTAGTTCGGAACTTGCTAAATGGTAGATTTCGACACGTCAATTATCTTCTCATGCGCACACTGATGGGATCGTCCTCCTGGGCGCAACGTCATCATTCCAGGGCTCTTAGCGAACCTGTGAATAACACCGATACCAGTTAGCAGGAAAGGCAGAACAAAGCAAAAACTGTTTGCTTCCAAATGAATCCATTAATTTCCGCCCAACATTTTAACCTCCACTTAAAAAGGATTTCCATCTCATAATAATAATCTTTATTATTGTCACAAGTAGGCTCATGTTAACACTGCAATGAAGTTACTGTGAAAAGCCCCTAGTCGCCACATTCCGGCGCCTGTTCGGGTACACAGAGGGAGAATTCAGAACGTCCAATTCGCCAAACAGCACGTCTTTCGGGACTTGTGGGAGGAAACCGGAGCGCCCGGAGGAAACCCACGCAGACACGGGGAGAACCTACAGACTTCGCACAAGCGTGATCCAAGCCGGGAATTGAACCCGGGTCCCTGAGCTGTGGAGCAACAGTGCTAACCACTGTGTACCGTGCCACCCATGCTATCATCCCCCCCCCCCCCCCCCCCCACCCCAAGACTCACATCCTTGGATTGATACATTTCAAGAACGTCATTTGGTTTATTGCAATGTATCCTTCTTGAACAAAACAACATTATTGGTTTTCTTAAAAAGGATTTCAGGATTGTGTCTCGGTTATAACCCAGAATGTCACACTGTATCAAACCGCCACACATTTCCTAAATTTGTCTTTTGCTGGTTTAAAATCGATGTCCCTTTATCCTGTCAGTTACACTCGAGGTAATAATTCACAGTAACATTTGACTTGTAGCACTGCATACTTGCAAGTCTCTGCACCACTCACTCTCCTGAAGATCTCCTCAGTCACCTCCAAGTGTCCAGTTTCTGGGCTCAGTGATTCCAAACCTTGCTGCCTTTTCTTTTCAGATTTAACACAGTTAAAGTGACAAAAAGGAGACCGGATTCTATAGAGGCCTTTTGAAGGAAGCGGCAGTATTTCAGTCAATAACTGCCATGGGCTGTAACCAGCTTACAAAATGATCGGTATTAAATGACACTGAACTCAAAAAATTAAGAGCAGATTATAGAGCCTGTTGAGTATATTTCACCTTATTGATCAAGGCTTTCTGCCTCAAACTTCACTTTCCTACCCTGCCCTGAAAGGGAGCCAATGCATATTGATAATCGCCAAAATCAAGTTCCAGAACCCCAGAGATGCAAATCAAATGCATGGAGCTATTTTAAATGAGTTATCTTCATTATACGGAGCCCATGTGGGCCTTCCTCACATTCTCTGCATTGGACTTTATTGATTCACCATTGACATTAACCTTTGTCCTTGTCTTGTACTATATTTCACCAGCTACACTTCACGTACAGCAGCGTCTCCTCAGAGCTTCAGTTACAACAAGGCGATAAACCCAAGTGCGAATCTTCAACCAGTTTTTTAAAATAAATTTAGAGGTGCCCAATTCATTTTTTCCCAATTAAGGGGCAATTTAGCGTGGCCAATCCACCTACCCTGCACATCTTTGGGTTGTGGGGGTGAGACCCATACAGACACGGGGAGAATGTGCAAACTCCACACGGACAGTGACCCGGGGTCAGGATCGAACCTGGGATCTCAGCACCGTGAGGCAGCAGTGCTAACCACTCTGCCACCGGGCTGCCCAAATCTTCTACCAGTCATTGGTAAGCTCTCGAGAGTCCAGGGCACACGGAGGAACATCGCTGGACAGCACAAGCCATCCCCCCAGTCCACCTTCATCCAGATTATGAACAGGGGAACAACAGACAGACAAAGGCTAGATGGTCCATTCAGCCCATCACACACCACGATGGCCCTTAAAACAGGAGACTAGATCGATAACTTGCTGTTTAAAAAATGTGAAACACTGAGCTGCTGCTATAGTGGCTCACTGCATTACGCACGTGGGAGTTTGTTAGGTCAGGTATTAAAGGATATGGAACCTTGGCAGGTAGGTGGAGTCATGATACCAATCGGCAGTGATCTGATAGACTGATGGGATAGTCTTGAGGGGAAGAATGGCCACCTCGCATTTCTAGGTTCCTGGTCACTATCCGGCAACTCTTTGTTCGAGGCTTCCATGTGTACCCACCAGGCTCAACTGTGATGGCACATCATGGTCGAATAGCCTACGCGACATTCAATACCAAGTTTGACACTTGAAATAATGACCATTTAGAGGTGGGGGGAGGGAGGGTGGGAAAAACGAGAACAGGCTTCCTGCGAACAAGTCGATGAATAAAAAGATAAATTCACAGGATTGGGGGGGGGGGGGGGGGGGGGGGGGGGGGGGGGGGCGCTAGGGGTTGTGAATTCCCCTCCAAAAGGAGCTCAAAGACATTTTGAAACAAGCCAATTTTTTAATATTCTTGCCCACTTGTTGAGAAAATACACATTCACTTTTGGTCAGGTGAAATAAATATCCCGAAGAGCAATTCAACAGCAACACAGTCATCATATAAATAGACAAAAATTACTGAAACACAACGTGATAATTAAGAGACCCCCCCCCGACACAGACCTGGATTGGAGATATCCGCTGAGCACATTCGTTTGCATTAATAACAGATAAAAGAAATGCTGCACGGGTGTGTGAAAAGCATTGTTTAATGCCCAGATTATAGAAAGCATTTAATAGAAAAAAAAAACAGTATTCAATGAACCTGCAATATTGTTACAGAGCCCGGAACTCACCTTGTGCTTTACTGCATTTGAATAAGAAGTTACTACATGGATCTGTCTAACGTACAAACGGGAGCATTCATGTAATCAGCAGCTGGAATTGTTAATTCTCAAAAGTCACAAGTATTTACAGGGTTCGTTCTGACGCTGTTGGCAATCTCTATTCAACTTGCCAGTGACCCTACCCACAGCCACTAGCATAACTGTGTTCCCTCTCCCGCCCAATATTCAAAACCTTAATTCCTTCATATTCTCAGATTAAAAGTTCACAAAAATATACATTTCATAAGTAAAACAGTGGCTGTGCAGTTAATACCGATGCTGGTGAGATTGACAAACTCCTTTGTGTACAATATTAACCACCGTCAAATGGTAACTAGCAGCAGATCATTGACTAACAAGCAATACCTCGGTAAAGTGGAGGCACACCTAAATGAAGAAACACTTTCTGGCTAGGAGGAAAGAAACTGAAGGTGGGACTAACTGGATTGCTCTTACAAAGAGCTAGCACAGATTTGATGGGCTGAATGTCTTACTGTATTATTTTATGATCCTACGAAAACAGATTACTTAAAAGCCTCTCTTTCCTTTCCCCAAATTTATCTCCACCTTTTTTTCCAGAGGACACCATTTCTCACTGGGGGCAGCTCTCTGGCCACGGTCAGCCCCGGTTAGCCCCCTGAAGAGTCATTCTCTCGTGACGTTTTCAAATAGGGAGAAGGGCTACTCTATCCAACTCGGGCATTTCTAGTCCAGCCCTGAACTGGTCCACCTCCAAAGTCACACTGCATTCACATTCATTGGCATCGGACTGGAATTAGACAAGCTGGAGGTGCAGGTACCGACTCTCTTGTCAAAGCATAGCAGTCACTCACGAGCGAGCACTGCACAGATGAACCTCAAAGACGGTCTCACACTGCATTGTTCATGACTCCATAGGTCCTGCATTTGGGTCTCAGTCTAGGGGCTGAAGTACAATCCAGGTTGACATGACATCGTAGTACTGAGGGGGTTCTGCAGTGTCAGAGGTGCTATTGTTTGGATCAGATGGTAAACTGAAGCCCCCATCTGTCCTCACAGGGGGATGGAAAGATCCCGTGGCATTATTTGAAAGACCAGGGGTGTCCTCCCTGATAGCCTTGAATTTCCATTCCTGAACCAGCACTAAAATAAACAGATGACCTTGCCGTGTAATCTGGGCCTTGGCTGTGGAGAAATTGGGCAGTTTTCTGCATTCTAAACAGTAACATTTAGGGCAGCATTGCGGGGGGGGGGGGGGGGGGGCATGCAAAATGCTGTAGAAATGCAAGTTTCCTGATGCCTCTCACAGGAAAATGAAAAAGAATGCTGTGGGATTCGGGGATTTCCAGCATTCGTAGCAAAAGTGGAAGTCAACCGGGAAAAATCCCACAGCCAGAGAAGAATTTTTTAGAGTACCCAATTATTTTATTTTCCAATTAAGGGGCAATTTAGCGTGGCCAATCCACCTACCCTGCACATCTTTGGGTTGTGGGGGGTGAAACCCACGCAGACACGGGGAGAATGTGCAAACTCCACACGGACAGTGACCCAGAGCCAGGATCGAACCTGGGACCTCAGCGCCATGAGGCAGCAGTGCTAACCCACTGCGCCACCGTGGTACCCTTGCCAGAGGAGAATTAACACAGGATGAGAGTGGAAAATAATACCCCTTGGGTATCCACGGCCAGCTACACAATGGGTTCCAAGTTGTTGTGTCTGGTAAACACTGCACTTGATGGAAAGTTCCAAAACAAAACACCTTGAGTGATTGCACCATCAACACTGCTGTGTTCATATAGGTCTGCACAAATAGGACACAAAATTAGTATAAAGTCTACGCTTGTGTACACAACAAGTGTTTGTGGACAAATCCAAAAATGGAAAAAAAAAAGAAACTGGTGTCTGAATGTAACTAGAAAAAGCTGATGGCAAATACAGCAACCTCACAATCAACATCAAGGTTGAGACCTTAATCAAATATACCCGGCCTGATCCTAAATGAAAAAAAAAAAGGGGTTAAAATCATTTGCAAGTTTCTGTTGCTCGCCATGAAAATTGTAGCCCTGTTGCTCAATGTATCACTAATATCGGCCTGAAATGCTGTTTTTCACACACACGGCTGGATTCTTCCGCCCCGCCCACCGCACAATCACTACGCGCCTTAAGAATCCCACCCATTGTTACCTCATAGTCAAGGTCAAAGGGCGACGGACACAGGGTAGGACCAAGGAAAAGAGACCATGGCTCAAATTGCATTTTTCTTTGGCGATAAGCACCTTGCTACTTTACCAATGTCTTGCATGCCATGCCAAAGATGTAGTTTAAAAAAAACACAAAGAGGGTATTTTCTATTTGAAAGACCAATTTAAAAATAAATGAATACATTTTTCTTTCTAAATTTAGAGAATCCAAAACATTTTTTCCCCAATTTAGCGTGGCCAATCCACCTACCCTGCACATCTTTGGGTTGTGGGGGTGAGACCCACGCAGACACGGGGAGAATGTGCAAACTCCACACAGACAGTGACCCAGAGCCGGGATCGAACCTGGGACCTCGGTGCCGTGAGGCAGCAGGGCTAACCCACTGCGCCACCGTGCTGGCCCAAAAATAAATAAATAAGAAAATTGGAGCACGGTCAAGATTCTAGAATCTTCCAGACAGCCCACTAGATCTCCAAACCACCCGATGCAAAAAACAAACACATGGTAACTAAATCCAACGCAGATAGAAACTACGTCCATTTCTTCAGAAGGTTCCCATTGTGCAGATAAGAAGAACAGCCAGAAGTATGGAAAAGGGAAGAGATCCCACAAGCAGGGGTAGGCCATGCTTTCCCGAGAGAGTGCGGCAAGTGGACGGAGTTGGGCAAGAAGAGGAGCGGGGAGCAGGAGTTGCAATTCAGAGTAACAAGTCGTGGGATCTTCCCCAGATTGGAGGCCCAAGCCTCGGCCTAGCACCTCAAAAAAGAGGCCAAGGTGTTAATGTTAGCATCCTGGAGCTGGTTAACGTCGCCTTTTGGTCAGGGCTGTAGGAGGTTAGAGATGTTAGCTGCATTGTCAGGTTTGGTTAAGCAAACACTTGGAGGTTAGACAGCAGGTTCATCAAGCTTAATCCAGAGGGACAGGAGTCTTACGAAAACAAACAGTCTCGTAGCTAGTGATTCGAACTGCACCTGAGCTGGGCTCATTGCCCTCCACGCAATCTGTGCTCCGCGTTGTCCTTGTGGAGGGTTCCAAGAAACCATCTTTCAAGAGAAAAAAAATAAAATTTACAAACCAGACAATGTAATTTGCAATGTCCATCTCGCAAGCCACACTACGTTTTGGGAACTAAAGGTGCGAGAGTGTGTTGCAATAATGCCCGACTTTAGGAAGGCTGTCAAGGTCTTGGAGAGGGAGGGAGCAGAAGAGATTCACTAAGTTGGTATCGGGGGGGGGCTGCAGGTGGCAAGCGCGTGGCGCCGAGGTCCCAGGTTCAATCCCGGCTCTGGGTCACTGTCCGTGTGGAGTTTGCACATTCTCCCCGTGTCTGCGTGGGTTTCGCCCCCCACAACCCAAAGATGTGCAGGGTAGGTGGATTGGCCAGGCTAAATTGTCCCTTCATTGGAAAAAAAGAATTGGGTACACTAAATTTGAAAAAAATATATATATAAATATTTTTTTTTTTTTTTTTTTTAATTGGAACCAGGGAGGAGGCGGCTTTTGTTACGAACTTTAAAAACTGGAACAAGGAATCTGACGGATGCGCCAGAGTTGTGAAATCGGGAGGGAGGTTTTAACAAAGCAAATCTGGAAAAACTTAGAGCTCAATCTTAGCAAAGGGGGGAGGGGGGGGGGGGGGGGGGGGGCAATTTTTGAAAAATATAAAACCATCCGGAAGGATAATTCATAGAAAGTTTAGAAGAAAAATAACCGTTTAAAAAAGGACACCATAAAGGAATTAAATGGATCCCCCCCCCCCCCCGCCCCGCCCCCACACTCCCCTGCTGCACATTCTCTGGTGACAGAGGGTGCGTGGAACGGAAAACCCCATCGACATTGGCAGGACTGGAGAATCCCACCCCCAGACAATGGTAGGCTGCTGGAGCAGCAGTGCGGGGCAGGGAGGGGCTGTAAAATCCCACTTTGTGTACATTTGGCACCAGGGCAGAGCAGAGAATTTACTTCATTGATTAATATACAGAAGCTAATTTCAAGTAATGAGGCGCCGTGCCCAGAAACAAAATCACTGTAGCCACTGAACTTAAAATAATGAAAATACAATTAAAATTATCGACTCTGAATGCGCAGTTAACAACTCACAGATAAAACAGAAAAGACAGCAATCCGATGAGGTTATCAAATGCTGACCTACTGCATATTTCCGGCTATTTTCCCATTTTTTAATCTAGGGCGTTTGCCACATTTTTCCTTCAATAAAATCTAGAGGGTTCAGATAATCACTCATAAATCATGTCGCGTTGGATTTTTAATAAAGTTCAGTGAAAAAATGATCAATGCTTTGAAAAATGTATGACTAGCCACCTTTAAACTGAATGAGCATGGGTTAGACTCTGTTAGACTCCTCAGTAACGATTGGGGAAGGTTTACAATGGAGAAAGGAGGGGTCACGGGCGCATTTCAGGGAAATCTTATTGGGTGTTCTGAATTGCGTGGCATTTGCATGAATTACATTTCAACTGCATGTTTGATCACAGCACAATGGTGAAAGGCGATCCGCCCAAAAAATGATTATCCTGCAAATTAATCCCAGATCCTGAAGCGCAAAAGCAGGAAATCCCCACATCCCATGTACAATGAATGGGAGCTTGACCAGGTATCATATAATCTTTATTAGTGTCACCAGTAGGCTTACATTAGCACTGCAATGAAGTTACTGTGAAAATCCCCTGGTCGCCACATTCCGGCGCCTGTTCGGGTCACAGAGGGAGAATTCAGAATGTCCAATCCGCCTCATAAGCTCGGCTTTCAGGACTTGTGGGAGGAAACCGGAGCACCCGGAGGAAACCCACGCAGACACGGGGAGAACGTGCAGACTCCGCACAGACAGTGACCCAAGCCAGGAATCTAACCTGGGACCCTGGTGCTGTGAAGCAACAGTGCTACACAATGTGCTGTGTTTGATTGCAGACCAAAGATAACACTGACCTTCCCTCCTATTGACCTCCTGTTGTTTAAGTTGCTCTTCTGTTGCCGCTTGTGTAACCACGATAGTGGCAGTATCACTGCTCTGATGGCCATCATTAATGTCAGGTTCCACGTGCGCATCCAGGGTTTCAGCAGCAGGCTGGTTGCTTTCAGTCGCGTAGTGCAGAGGAGGCGGCTCCTTTACAGACACAGGCTCTATCCCAGTCTGTACATCCGAGGCCTGTGATTCACTGCTGGCAGCGACATCCCCTTGCTTATTCTCCACTGAAAATGAAAACACCGCTCTCATTAACTCAAACCAAACCACCCAACCAGGAGCACGGGATGCGGAGTGTGCAAAAAGTCTTGTCTCCTCGAATCCCCACAGGCCAGGAGGCCATTCGGCCCAACGAGTCTGCACCGACCCTCTGAAAGAGCACCCTATCTAGGCCCAAGCCCCCACACTCCTGATGGGGAAGGCCGGATCCCAGAAATTGGGATAAGACTTTAAGAAAAGGTAAAAAGTGGAGGGATAAAGAGAGATTCTATTTGTATTTGCCCCAATCCCAACCCCCAAATCTTACCTTTATTGTTCTGCTCCTCCTTTGCTGTGTTCACCGTTTGTAATGGACTCTGCTGAACATTGCACCTTGGTGATGATGTTTCCATCTCCTCTGCCCAGTCCTTCACTGGGTGATACTCCTCGAGAGAGAAAGGGCTCAGGGGTTTGGGTGCAGTTTCTTTGAACTGGACAGTTTCATCCACTGGAGGAATATAAAGTTTGGGCGTTTCCCTGGCCTTCCTGACTCGCTGCTGTTTGGCATCAATCTCTGGGCTTCTGCTGACGTGCTGCACCGTTTCCACCTCCATCTCCTCCTTTAGCCCCTTCGTCTCCTGCTCCTCCTCAAGCGCCTTTGTTTCCTCCGGTTCGCCCTCACTGTCTGAAACATCTTCTCCCACTATTTCCTCTTCGTCGTCACTTGCATCTTCCCATTCATCTTCATCATCTGCCTCATCCACCGGCAACTCTTCCTTATTGCCCTTGAGCTCACTGAGCTTCACATCTTGAGCAGGCTTTTCTTGAAATCTCTTTTCCTGTTAGAATCAAAACGAAGAGGGTGACTTTTAGCTTCGTAGACTTGACAACTTGAACACAAATACTCGCAGTTTCCAAAATCTTTCTGGCACAGTTGGTTTGGAAGTCATTCGGGTTCAGTGAAGCAACCCTTTGGAAAACAGCTCATAGCTACTAGACAAACTGGTAACTGGGCAAGTGGAGTTTAACTCAGGCCTACATCTGTAGACAAACCAATTCTTGTATAACAAGCCCATCATCTTAACCAGGTCATTAGTAAAAGGTTTTAGGAGTGAGAAAAGTTTTGAGATTGAAATAGTAAAATAAGTTTGAATGTTGTGCAAAGCCATTTACTGACAGACAATTGTGTGCACAGTTGTCTATGTTATAGGCCAGATTTTTGTCCTAATCTCCATTTAGCAGTAACGCCATCCTACAAACACACCAGGGGGTGGGTTTCCACATGCACACAAGTGACACTCAGTTCCTCCACTACCACTGATAAGGTTGGCGCCCCCTCTCTCACGCCCAAGTGTCAGTCTGTCTTTTTCTCTCTCTGTAGCATCCTCATTCTCCGAGGGTTGTTCACCCTGGGTCGTGCTACGATACGGCCAAAGGCGAGGCGATAAGCCTGAGAACTGCCTCAGTCAGTACAGGGTTGAACTTGCATTGGGGGCATTAGTTTGCACATCACAGCCAACTGAACAAACAGGCCCCCCTCACTTATCCCAACTACCCAGTTATTAACACCACGCCTAGGGTGGAATTTTACAGCCCCGTCATGGTGGGGGCAGGGCTGGAGAATATAGCGAGCCATTCAAAACTCCGTTGATTTAGACGGGAGTGGAAAATCCCACCGGTGGGATGGGCCGGAACTTACCGCCTCTGGAGTACGGTGTATAGCTTTGATCATCTTACTTAAGGAAGGGCATATTTCAGAGAAGGTTCACAAGCGGATTCCTGGTTTGTTTAACGAGGAGCAGCTGACTCTCTATTCTTTGGAGTTTGGAAGAACGAGGAGGATTTTTATTGAAACATACAAGATTCTGAGGGGGCCCTGACGGGGTGGATTCCGAGAGGATGTTTCCCCTCATGGGGGGAGAACCGGGGCAAAGTTTCAAAACAAGGGATCAGAGACGAGGAGGAATTCCTTCTATTAAGGTAGTCGTGAGTGTTTTGAAGTGGAATGGAGGACGGATCGTTGGACATAGTCAAGGCCGAGTTCGACTGATTGGCAAGCGTGTCAAGAATTTTGGGGGACAGGGAGGAAATTGGAGGTGAAGGCCACAAATCAGATCAGGCAGGATCTTAGTGAATGGTGGAACAGGCTCCGAGGGGCCAAATGGCCTGCTCCTATCCCCAACGTCCTTATGTGACATGCCGTTGGGAAAACTAAAATTGTCCACTCCGACTCCTGGTCAACACGGTCTGACTGCAGTGAGCTGACCACCTCATCTAAATCAGGTCTATCGCCCAGGACAGCCTTCCCCTGCCTCCACCCCAACATCCCAATCTGCTGCCAGCAATCCCTTACCCACATGGTCTTTACCTCAAAACCCATTGCTCTTGGTGTCGGTCACACCGGAAATGCTGTGGCTCGTACCTTCACCCACATCCCAGTGCCCTGCTTCTCTGTGCCCAGTGACATGACCAATGTCTGTAACCTCACCACCGAGTTGTGCCATCTTCTCCAGTGAGCCCCAGCCTGCATCAGCGCTTCTTCTCTCTGCCACTGAGCACGCACCCATCTTCTGCCCGGCCCTTTCCCTCCCTCAACCCCCCCCCCCCCCCCCCCCCCCCCCACCCACCCAACCTGGACAGTATATATTCACCAGCGTCCAAATTTGCAGGGCTACAGGGAAAAGGCAGGGCGAGTGGGACAGCGGAGTTTCCCTTGCGGAGAGCCAGCGCAAAACTAGATGGGCAGAATGGCCTTCTTCTGAGCCATCACCATTCCGTGATCTCTCTCCGCACCAGCAGCACGAGGTACACACCCAATTTTCTCGATTCCCCCACAACATTCTGGTCCCCATTGCACCTCATCTTTTTCACACAACGGGACGGTAAGAATGTTCCCCACCTGCTGATCTTCACTAACTTGTTTCTGTTCATGTGCTGCTTCACCCGCTTCCCAGCGATCGTCATGCATGCTACAGGAGAAAAGAATGGAACACATTTCAATACCGGAGAAATCAAGCAGACAAAGTTAATACCTACAGGGAGTAGCTCACAGACATACATTCCCCTCCCTCACTCTTCAATGCTGCCATTTGAACTCTCTTCATTTTAAACTTCTTCCCTGCTAAATCACTGAATATTGTTGGACAGGAGGCAGTATATCTATTACAGGACCAGTTTCTAGGAGGTGCCTCTGAGGGGGGAAATAGTGGAGGTCTAGGTGGAGAAATGGGACAAGGGGAATTCCTCAGTCGGAGAGCTGGTGCGGACACGATGGGCCAAATGGCCTCGGAACATGCTGCAACCATTCTGCAATTCCGTGCTGTGAATTGTATCAGAGTCTGTCAGCATTTTCCAACAGGAATCGTGGTGGAACTCTGTATAGTTTCCCTACTCCCTTGTTCCAGGGGCACGATTAACAGCTCAAACAGTGCTCAGTTAAACCAGCTCCAAACAGGGGTTCGAGGGAGACCCTCTAGGTCTGAGCAGAGAGGAACGTGGCGAAGGTGAGCATCCCATTAGGCAAGAATCGGAATACCTTTCCTACCTGTAATTCTTACCCCCGCGTTTGTCTTTCCCTCTCCTGGATTCCTTGTCCCTGGAGTGAGAAACAAAGTCGGAAATGGTTGGCGGTTTGGGAGGGCGACGCTCATCTGAAAAAGAAGGGAGGACGTTACCAGCGATAGACCCCAGACCGGAGAACGAGACCCGCAAACCACAACCCTCCCCCACCCCCATACCAAGCCCAAGGGACTGGTTTAGCACAGTGGGCTATACAGCTGGCTTGTAATGCAGAACATGGGTTCAATTCCTGTACCGGTCTCCCCGAACAGGCGCTGGAATGTGGCGACTCGGGGCTTTTCACAGTAACTTCATTGAAGCCGACTTGTGACAATGAGCCTTTATTATTAAGGAAGACGGCAGTCTCGCTGAATAGGTTTTCACCCTCTTTCCCAGCTTTCTCGGAGTGAGTTCTAACAGTTGAAAACACCACTCGGATTTCCCCGAAAACGTTCCCGCGATTGTCCACAGAACTATAATAATAATAATCTTTATTGTCACAAGTTGGCTTACATTAACACGGCAATGAAGCTACTGGGAAGTATTTAGATCTCTTCTGCTGGCGACACTTCCAGAAAGGACAGGAATAAACGAGCGACTTGGTACAAAAGAGACAGCTTGACCTGGTTGATGAACGTCTTGCAACAGTTCGAGGGCAGGAGTCGGAGGGCATTTCCAGGGTCAGGCTTATGACCTAGGCCAATATACCAGCAACAAAAATAGGCAGACTTGCGTTTCTGTAGCACCTTTCATGATCGCGGAGTGCTTAGCAGTCAGTGACGCACTTTTGAAGTGTAGCTTTATTGTAACGTCAAAAACGCGGCAGCAAATTATAGCACAGCAAGCTCCCACAGCCAGCAATACTATATAGAGCAGATAATCCATTTTAGTGATGTCGGTTGAGGGCTAGGTCACCGGGGAGAACTCCCTTGCTCTGCCTTATCGAATAATGCCCCGGGAACGGGTAGGGAGTCAGGTGTCACCAGAACGTTTCGCCCAAAAGGTGGCACCTCTGACAGTGTGGCACTCCATCGAGGCGTCAGCCTGGATTCTATACTCAAGTCCCCGTGTGGCTCTAACCCACAGCGCTCTGACTGGGGAGGCATGAGCACCTCCCACTCAACCACAGCAGTTTAAAAAAAAAAAATCAATGGGGGAGATGTCAGAATTCACACTCACAAACTAAACACATGCGGAAGAGTGACGCAGCAACCTGTATGCTTGCCACTCGGATTTGATTTCTTAAAGTTCTTCAGACCTACAGACAGGAAGATAGCCATGAACAGAGAAAGGAAGAAAGGAGAAATAGTAAAATAACGAACACTTAAAATATATAAAAACACAAGTACACAAGAGTGGGGGGGCAGGGGAAGGAGTTAAAATGGTCAGCTGTATGTAGCCAATTACCCGCCCAATATCAGCGCAAGAACCACACCAGACCCACGCAAACAACGGGGAGAATGTGCAAACTCCACACAGACGGTGACCCAGAGCCGGGATCGAACCTGGGACCTCGGCACCGTGAGGCAGCAGTGCTAACCACTGCGCCATTGTGCTGCCCTCCCAGGTAATTTCTGTTCATAAAAAGGTCAAAACCAATCTGGCCGATTACCACCCCATCAGCAAAGGGGTGGAAGGTGGGGCCGAACTGGCACTTGCACAGCAATAATCGATTCGCTAATGCTCAATTGGGTTGCACCAGCACAGTCTTGGGTCTACACATGGACAAAAAAGCTGAGCTCAAGAGAAGGGTTGAAAGTGACTGCCTTCGATTTCAAGGCAGCATTTGACCGAGTGCGGCATCAACGAGCCCTGACAACATAGAGGTCGGTAAGAATCAGGGGAAAGGTCTCCCCTGGTTGGAGTCACTCAGAAAAAAATGAAAGATGCATTGGGTTGTTGGAAGGTCAGTCATCTCAGTCCCGGAGCATCACGGCAGGAGTTCCTCAGGGAAGTGACCTAGACACAACTGTCTACAGCTGCTTCATCAGTGACCCTCCCTCCGTCATAAGGTCAGAAGTCGAGATGCTATATATATATATTTTTTTAAAACTGATGTTTGCATTATGTTCAGAACTATTTGCAACTCCTCCGAAATGGAAGCAGTCCATGTCCAAATGCAGCAAGACCTGGACAATATCTAGGCTTGGGTCGATAAACACCAAGTAACATTTGTGTCTCGTAATTTCCAGGCAATAACCATCTCCAGCAAGAGAGAATTGATATTCAATGGCATTACCATTGCTGAATCCCCCCACTATCAACATCCTGGTAGCTAGACTTTACTAGGCACTGAACTGTATAAGCCAAATAAATACTGTGGCAGGTCAGAGACTAGGAATCCTGTGGAAAGCAACTCACCTCCCAACTCCCTAAAGACTGCCGACCACCTACAAGGCACAAGTCAGGAGTGCAATGAGCGCAGCTCCAGCAATACTCAAGATGCACAGTACCATCCAAGCCAAAGCAGCCCGCTTGATTGGTACCCCATCCAACTCTTTTAAAAATAAATATCAAGTACCCAATTCTTTTTTGCCCCAAATGAAGGCTACTTGTGACAAGAAGCGATTTTCCTTTTCCTTTCCTTTCCAATTTAGCGTGGCCAATCCACCTAGCCTACACATCTTTGGGTTGTGGGGGCGAATCCCACGCAAACACAGGGAGAATGTGCAAACTCCACATGGACAGTGACCCAGAGCTGGGATCAAACCCGGGTCCTCGGCGCCGTGATAACCATGGAGCCACCGCTCCCCCCCCCCCCCCCCCCCCCCCCCCCATCCAGCTCTTTAAAGATTCACTCCCTCCACCAGCGAAGCACAGTAGCAGCCATGTGTACCATCTACAAGATGCACCCTGGAACTCAAGGCTCCTTTGATAGCACCTTCCAAGCCCGCGACCTCTACCACCTAGAAGAAAAAGGGCAGTAGATGCATAGGGCAGTACGGTGGCACAGTGGTTAGCACAGTTGCTTCACAGCCCTGTGGTCCCAGGTTCAATTCCCTGTTGGGTCACTGTCTGTGCGGAGTCTGCGCGTTCTCCCCATGTCTGCGTGGGTTTCCTCCGGTTTCCTCCCATAGTCCAAAGATGTGCAGGTTAGGTGGATTGGCCATGATAAATTGCCCTCAAGTGTCCAAAACGATTGGGTGGGGTTACTGGGTTATGGGGATAGGGTGGAGGTGTGAGCTCGGGTTGGGTGCTCTTTCTAAGGGCCGGTGCAGACTCGATGATGGCTGAATGGCCTGCTTCTGCACTGTAAATTCTATAGGAACCCCACCCCCTTCATGTTCTCTTCCGAGGTCACTCACCATCCATTGGAAATATAATCGGCCGTTCCCTCACTGTCGCTGGGTCAAAATCCCTGGAATACCCACCCTGACAGCACAGTGGGTATTCCTACATCACAGGGACTGCAGCGGTTCAAGGCGGGAGCTTACCACCACCGTCTCAAGAATAATTAGGGATGGGTAAAAAATCCCGGTCTTGCCAGCAACACCCACATCCTGTGCGCACAGCAAGATCCCAAAAACGGCAATGCGGCAATGACCAGTTTATCGGATTTTTAGTTACGTATGGTTGAGGGATAAGTATTAGCACAGAACACAGATGGAAGTTCCGCCGTTTCGCTCTGAAGCAATGGAATCTTTCACATCCACCCAAAGGGGGCACCCGGGGTTTAACGCTGCATCTGTAAGGTGGCAACTCCCACAGTGCAGCTTTCCCTCAGTCGGGTACTGGGATTGCCAGCCTGGGCCATGCGCCCAGCTGCCAGACCCTGGGTGCTGTTGGGGGCGACAAGGCAGACGAACGAGTTGCAAAGACTTTCCACTGACATGAGGGCAGCCAATGAGCATCGCGGAGGTGCTGCAACGACCTTTAACCACACCACTGCACAGTGGAACTCCTGGCTAAACACGAAAACCCTTCCTCCTGATGGTTTGCCCACTCCTGGTGAAGTGAGGAAAGAGGTCGGAACTCATTTTACTGCGTGCAACAGGAGATGGCTTTTGTGCAGTGGGCAGCTCCAGTCCTCGGGATTGAAGCCAATACAGGCTGGTGAGAAAGGCTTGATCCCCTCCTGCACAGCTGTGTAGGGTTGGAGGGGTGGGGGGTAGTTTTTGCTGCCGTTGGACGTGGGCAGAAAAGCCAATGTTGGCGGAAAACCCGGCGAGACTGCGGGAAGAATATTGGTGGTGATCTCGTGCTTTGTGTGGGGGGGGGGGGGGGGGGGGGGGTCAAACAAAGTTGATGAGGAGAGGATAGCAAAGAACCATTTAAAAAAAAAAAAAATTTAGAGTACCCAATTCATTTTTCCGATTAAGGGGCAATTTAGCACGGCCAATCCACCTACCCTGCACATCTTTGGGTTGTGGGGGCGAATCCCACGCAAACACGGGGAGAATGTGCAAACTCCACACTGACAGTGTCCCAGAGCCGGGATCGAACCTGGGACCTCAGCGTCGTGAGGCAGCAGTGCTAACCCACTGCGCCACCGTGCTGCCCGCAAAGAACCATTTAAGTGGAAACTAGACAAGGATGAGTGAGAAGGAATGGAGGGTTACAACTGCAGAATTAATAACATAATAATCATTTTATTGTCACAAG